>NC_030386.2:11664961-11736874 GCF_001625215.2 Daucus carota subsp. sativus
GAAGAAAAATCGGGTCGGGACCGTGGAGAGTACTTCAAGATTGAAGTCGTATGAGATTTTGGGGTTGGGGCGAGGCAGCTTCCCAGGTTTACGATGCTCCCAGTGTTGAAAGCCACAGGGCAAATATTTTACGAGCGTCAAGTCTAAATCGTCCGATAAGCGAATCTATCAAAATATCAAATGATATTGAAGAAGCTTATTAAGAAGAGAAGATCAAAAGCGACGAGTGCAATTCTCTAGATTTGTTGATTTTGCACAATATGGTTCCTTACCATTCGTTCGACATGAAGAAGATGAACAAGAGAAAAGAAGACAAAGATGAAGAAGAGGATGAAGAGGAAGAGGAAGAGGACGAGAGGAAGAGGACGAAGAGGAAGAGGACGAAGAGAAGAGGACGAAAGAGGGAAGAGGAAGAAGAGGAAGAGGAAGAAGAAGAAGAGGAAGAAGAGGAAGAGAAGAAGAAGAAGAGGAAGAAGAAGAAGAAGAAGAAAGAAGAAGAAGAAGAAGAAGAAGAAGAAGAAAGAAGAAAGAAGAAGAAGAAGAAGAAAAGAAGAAGAAGAAGAAGAAGAAGAAGAAAGAAGAAGAAGGAAGTGATGACGAGAATGAAAATAATGGGGATGGAGATGATGATTATGATGATGATTTGATGAAATTGATTAATAAAATTGAATATTTTATGATGTTGTTGAATTTAGTACTTCAACTTTCATGAAATTATTGATTTAGCTTTATTGGTTGTTGGATGGTTGTTGGTTTGGTCGCAGGTAAGGCAGAGAAAGGAAACAACAAAACCTTGTTTTTTTGTTAAAATGCGCAGAAAACCGACCGACTAACCTTAAAACCGACCGCTATTACCATTCAAAAAGCAGAAAACCGACCAATTTGTTATATAACCGACCAAGGTTGCCATTCTAAAAAGCAGAAAACCGACCGATTTCAAATATAACCGACCGACTGTTCCATTTCTGAGACAGAAAACCGACCGCGTTAGTGTAAAACCGACCGAGTTTGCATAAATATTTTAAAAAATCCGGTTCGCCTAATTTTCACGTTACGAAGTCACACATGTTAATTATAAACTTGACAAAGATGTTTTAATTTTTTAGACAATTTAAAAAACATTCTTATTTGTACGGATCCCCTAAACAGAAGACTGATCATATACCAGAAGTCTTATTTTGAATTACCTCGTTCACTCTTAATTATTCAAAAATAGATGTTTTATTATTTAAACGATCCAACCGTACGGATGTTAATAAAATAATCTCATCAACCTCGAGACAAAAATTTAGATGATTTCAATGAACCGAAATACACTTTCATAACCTTTTTATTGTGAAAATTTACATAAATAAAATTTTAAATTAAGAAAATATTTTTAAAAAACCCGGTTCGCCTAATTTTCACGTTACGAAGTCACACATGTTAATTATAAACTTGACTAAGATGTTTTAATTTTTTAGACAATTTAAAAAACATTCTTATATGTACGGATCCCCTAAACAGAAGACTGATCATATACCAGAAGTCTTATTTTGAATTACCTCGTTCACTCTTAATTAATCAAAAATTGATGTTTTATTATTTAAATGATCCAACCGTACGGATGTTAATAAAATAATCTCATCAACGTCGATACAAAAAATCATATGATTTCGATGAATCGAAATACACTTTTATTATTACTATATATAAACAAAATATTAAATTAAGAAAATATTTTTTCAAAAACACAAAACCGACCGATTGGACAATAAAATCGACCGACCTTGAAATTACGCGGAAAATGAAATTTTTCGTGAAAAATTAAAACACCCGCGCGACAGAAACGACGTCGTTTGATGGTTCTGCACAGATTTCCAGGTCAAAACCGACCGTGTGATCGGTCGGTTTTGTCGCGTCAGTATATAAACAAAAAAAAGCCCCCCTTTCCTCTTTTATTCTCACACGAACACTGCTGCACGCTCTCCAAACACCGACGAACTCAAGAACTCGAATCAAACACTCTCCAAATTCTTTCAAGGCGGCAAGAATCAAGAATCAAGTGCAATGGCGGCAAGAATCAAGAATCGAAAACCCTCTCCAAAATCCTCTTCAATGGTAGAATCCGAAACCCTCTCCTAACTTTTTTCAAGTTCAATTGTTATAGAGCTTAAATTTGTGTTAGTATAGAGCTCTATTGAACTTCATTTTGTTTAATTTGTTTAGTTTTCAAGCTTTTATATGTATGCATTGTATGTATATAAAATTTGTATATGTTAGTTTGAAAATCTACATGCAAGTTCTTGTCGTCGGTTATTTCATGAGAATGAAAACGATAGGTTTTAGTTTGTGTATATTTGTATATGTTAGTTTTAGTTTGTATATGTTAGTTTTAGTTTGTATATGTTAATTTGTATATGTTAGTTTGGAAATCTCTGTTTTTTATTTTTTTTTATATTTTTGTAGGTTTTATTTTGTGTATATTTGTACTCACATTCATAAGGAGGGCTTGGAATTTGGTTTTGTGGTTGTATTAAGGGGTTGTGGTTTGCATTTGGCATTTTGATATAATTAAGGTGTTGTGGTTTGCATAATTGGTTGTGAATGAAAATTATGTGATATAATTAAGGGGCTGTGGTTTGTATTTTGGCATTTTGATTCATAAGGGGTTGTGGTTTCATTCATTTTGGCGTTTATATGTTCAAAAAGGAGTCGATTCATAAGGTGTTGTGGTTTGCATAATTGGTTGTGAATGAAATTTATGTGATATAATTAAGGGGTTGTGGTTTGCATTTTGATTCATAAGGGGTTGTGGTTTCCATTTAAAGTCGATTATTTTTTGATTCATATTCTAACCAATGGTGTTTGATTAGGGCACCTTGTGGTGGTTTGTCATCCTTGTGGTGATGATCATTGCCTTAATGGCAAGAAAAGGCAAGGGCAAGGGGAAGGCCAAGGAGACAACGAAAGGCAAGGGAAAAGGGAAAGCCAAGGAGACAACTTCCACCCGGAAGGGTAAAGGAAAGTCTAGCACCTTGGCTATACGTGATGAGCCAACTGATTCGGATGAAGGCGGGGAGAATCCGAATGAAGAGGAAGTTCCAAGACAAAGGGTAGTTAGCAGGCCACGATCCCATTCAGCCGGTTTGTTTGGAAAAGTCCCTCCGAAACCAATCCGTATCAATATTTCAGGAGGACAGTAAGTCTACTTGTAGTAACTTATCTATATATATATATATATGTATATCTACATATATATATGTATATCTATATATATATCTGTATCTTGCACTTGTTTAAATTTTGTTGACATACATATATATGTACATATAATCTCTTTTCACATTTTGGTAGTATTGAGATGATCAACCAAAGAAGACTTTGCTTGCTATTGTTCGTGAAAGGTGGCCGGTTGGACATTACACGTTCACCGACATTGTTGAATATGATGATGAATGGCTTAAACATGTAGTCGAGGAATTTAATATAAGCTACTCTTCTTATGCTCACATTGTGATTTGTATGCATGCTTTTTTATTTATTTGTATTATGTGTAAATAGTCTAACCATATGTATGTAATTTATCTTGGTTTTATTATAATTGTAGTTATATTTCAAGCAACAAAAGGAACAAAGCCGGTCCGAAGCAAAAAATATAATTGAGAAGCATATCAAGAACACAATAAAGAGGACGTTGAATGAGCTCAAGACAAATATTGAGCAAAAATCAAAGGAAAGCGGAAAATCAAAATTGAGTTTAAGACCTGGATATTGGTCCGAACTTTTTTGGAAGGATTTATTAAATTATTGGGAAAAGAATGAGGGGCACTTGCATAGGTCATCCGTTGGATCTACGAACCGCAAGAACGTCGAGCAGTTGCATAGTGCCGGTGCCCGGTCTTTTAATAAAGTGAAGGAGGTATATATAAATATCTATTATCATACACACCTTAATTTCTTAATTAAGATTTAATTCACATATATATTATATTGATGATTTAAATTGTTTTTGGAAGGAAATGAAAAGGAAAGAACGAGGAAAGAATCCAACTCGCCTTGAAGTATGGAACCGGACGCATACAAGGGTTGGAAGTGATCCCGAGCACCCCGTGTATACCACGCCGGCTGCAATGGCCATAGCGGTAATTAAATGATTGTCTTGTGTTTTTTCTTAAAGTTTCAATGTCCATTTTACTTTTTAAGTTGTTTAATGTACTGATTGATGCACATTTCTCTGTAGACACGATATGCTTCTATTCTAGAAAGCATGCTGGTGTCGATTACACAAATTGGGGATAGAGACGAGCTCTTGGAATGGTGGTTGTCAGCAACCGGAGTTCCCGAAGGCAAAAAGCCTAAGAAGGACTACCTTGTTGGATTCCCCGAGGCTCGTGCTAGTCAACTTATTCCGACTCTCGCCTCACATTACAGGATTCAACAAGAGGCGAAGCCGGTGGATCTTCCGGTCAGAGACAAGAAGCCGTCATTCCCGACAATGTGTACCTCTCGGTCGTGCGCAATGTGCTCAATGAGGTCCGTGCGAACCCCCTTCAATTTCAGCGACAAATGTCTGAAGAAGAGATCGTGAATTTTGCAAAGACGGCACTAGAGGCCTCCGATCCAGCTGCCGATCCAAGTACAAGGGTTCAATGGAATTCTATGATTGGTGGGGAGATGGTACACATTGTGGGGTCGATGGTCGAGGATATACTCCTCAAAATGGAAAGGAAGGTTGAAGAGGTACGAATTCATATTTGTTATCTACTTGTATTGATTGAGTATGCTTATTGTCTTATTGGTTGTCATTGTCTATTATATGTTCAATTAGGAAAAGGAACGCAGACTCGCAGCGGAGAAGGATTATACTGATCCAGAGGAGCTGTCGGAGGAGGAACGCAGAGGACCCGAAGCCGGTGCTGATGCGGGTGCCAATGCTAGTGCTGCTTCGGGAGCGGATGCTAGTGCTGCCACCGGAGCGGGTGCTAGTGCCGCTGCGGATGGAGCTGCTTCCGATTCAGATGTAAATTAGATTAGTTTGGCTTTTGAATATTTTTGTTTTGAATATTGTGTTTAAGTTGGATTTGAAATTTGGTTAATGCTTGTGAAGGGCTTTTGGTTTGCCCTTGTAGACAATTATATGTTTGATGTTTGGGATTGTAGTTATGGTACATTTTGTTGTTGTTATATATGGTGTTGTGGTTTATGTTATTTTGGATATTGTTGATTGTTGGTTGTTGGTTGTTGGTAGCAGGTATGGCAGTATATAGAAACAGCAGGAATATTTTTTTTTGATAGAAAACCTAGAAAACCGACCGAATATAGACAAAACCGACCACTGTTACCATTCAATTCACAGACAAAACCGACCGCTAAATACATAACCGACCACGGTTACCATTCGAAAAAGCCAGAAAACCGACCGATTGCTTATAACGCGGTCGGTTATCTTTGGGAGACCGGTCGGTTATATACGGTCGGTTTTAAGCCCTGCAAGCGGTCTGCTCGTTAACCGACCAAGTGAATCGGTCGGTTATGGGAAACCGACCGCGGTCGGTCGGTTCTAAGGTCATTCTTTTTGTTTGACTTTTTTGGTCAAATGTTTATAACCGACCATAGGCGGTCGGTTTTATTGCCCTCCACAAATTTGACTTTTCTGGTCAAGATGTTGTAACCGACCACAGACGGTCGGTTTTAGTGCCTTCAACAAATTTGACTTTTTTGGTCAACCAATTATAACCGACCACTACCGGTCGGTTATATTATTCTTAGAACGATTGACCATATTTTGGTCAAACATTTAAACCGACCGACGTCGGTCGGTTATAACTTTACACGTGGCTGTGGCGTCCACGTGGCTCCAGATGGCATTGCAGGGCCCAGGGTAGCGACTTTCTTAAATAAGCAAAACCGACCGACATTTCGGTCGGTTTTCGTCTTTAAACCCGACCAATTCTTTATAACCGACCAGGTTACAACCGACCAGCGTCTCCGGTCGGGTTTAGTGATAAAATCGACCGTTTTTGGCTTTAACCGACCGTTTTTGACGGTCGGTTTTGCTCTGTTTTTTTGTAGTGATATAATTTTTTGTCATGCTGGTAGTGAGATAATTTTTTTGTTTTTTTTCATGGAATGAGTATTAGTTTTTGATTTGTTTGTCAAACAACTCCAAAAAAGTTTAAACGCACTTTAACGTAATTGTTTTTAGTTTTATTATATGTAAATAAAGTTGTATTTTAAAAAATAATATAACGTACTGATTGTAATATACGTCTGAATAACAAGAAGAAAATAAGATCTACAAATTAATTTACAAAAATATATTGAATTGGTCAAGTAGCCAATTAATCGAGTCGGTCATCGAGCACCATTGTTGACTTCTATTATTGGATATGATCCAAGTATACGAACCGATGTAGCGAAATCCTGTAACATTTAACATATAATCAGATTACCATAACAATTTACCTATGTGAGAGATTTATACCGATCATCGTGGTTATGACCTCTATATTTTCTGGGTGGAAGCAAAATTTGTTATTACGAACAAGTAGGTAACTGGTCGGTGATTCCTACATTGCGAAGTTAGGGGCTATTTTTACATTGAATAAGATCAATGATATGTCTTCCAATTTAATGTGTTTAGGTGGAGTAAACCAAACCTTAAATTTTGTGACGACATACTCTACATCTGACTCTTCCTTGACTTCAAAATCAACATAAAAGAGATAATCAAAGCACCTGCATTAATGAATGACCGTTACATATAAGCCGAATTACGAACTGTTTAATTCTGTTAGTGTTTACAAAAAAAGATGTCAAATAAATTATATATTTTCTTCGAATCCTGAAAACAGTGGACTAAGAAAAATACAACTTACTCACCCTTCAGTGGATCTATCAGCCACATTCGGTAGTATATTTCTTTGAGGCCTGCTCACAACCTACAACCACGACCAAGAGAAACAACTTTTAATTTGTACATATTCACTAGCTTCACATAATTGATTTAGTTTCCTTTGTAGCATGCTTACCTTTGTGAGCTTTAATGTTTTACTGGTTGCAAATACTGAAAGGGTTTTATGCACATCTTTAGGGCTTTCTCGCAGAGTGAATACAAGGCTCGTCCGAAAAGGAACACAAAGAACTTGCATAGGAAATTTAAAACAAGAAATTACTGATGAAAAATTTAAAGAATTTTCCGCTACATACTTTGAAGGACCCATCATTTGTAGGAACTATAGGATCTCTAGCTAGTATCCAGAAACGGGTAATACTTCCCTTATTCCTGTCCAGCACCAAGAAATCATATATTATAAATGTCATATTTAATGAACATATATAATATAACCTCCTAGACTAAACGTAAATAAGGAAACCAGATGATTCAAGAAATTTTACCTGGATTCCTCTTGCAACTACGTGCAAGTTATATAATCCAACAGCTTTTTCACTTCCGATTACACCAGTGTGGTCTTCGGCGGTACCAATTACAAGACCAGTGGTTTCTTGCTTATATGATAGTATAAGCTGGACCAAACAATGTGGTTTAGGGAAAAAGGTGACTGATACAAATATTGAACGGGATGACAATTAGATAACTGGAGATCACCTGAGCATAATATGGATCATCAATAACAATGTCTTTTTCAACACCCAGGTTACCCAGGAACGTTTTGGTTTGCCCAAGTGCCTGCCGATGAGCAACAAGTTGTCAATTGATAAATTGAAGTATTGAACTATATAAGACGATATATAATTGTGACATCACATCATAGATTATTGCTGACCTGTGGATGTCATAGAACACGTTTCAACTGTTCTAGTTTGACGCCAGGTCGTGCTAGGAGGCAGAAGTTGGTGGATACTTCAACTTCACCAACAATCCAAAGATAAATAAAATCGGTGGAGCATTTTCTTCATTGTTTTCTATAAATATAAATAAAAGTAATTTAATTAAAAAAATTTAGCAAAAATCCAAAGATAACATAATAACAATACTCATGTCAAGGCACACTAACACTACTGCGTCATTCTAATACATGAGAACTTGGTCAATCCCATATTCTTATACAAAGTATTTAATCCACCTTCTGACTTTTTATTATTCAAAAATTTATTAATATCCAAAACAATTCAAAATTTAAATGAAACAAAAATCCACGTACTTTGTACAATCATTTTAAACTCATTGTTTTTGTTAATACGATTTATATTGAAACGTTTAAACTTTTTATACATAAATTTCTTTTGGCTGAGTTCAATAAAATATAATGAACAAGTTATCCATCTATTATGATAATAATATATCTTATATAACTGTGTCCATGTGTGAAACATTTTAAAATATAGTTGGGCCGACTTAATTATATCTCAATACCAAGAACTTTGTAAGTGTATTAGAGGAGAATTTTACAAAACAAAGAAATGTGTCAAAAATCTAAATAATGAAAGCATTTAACTTGTTGGTATACTATTATTGTGGTAACTTAATTTGTGTGAGAGATATTGAGGGAGTTGTGGTGAATTTAATTATATTACATGTAGTCTAGGAGAGGTATGAGCATGACATTAATTGAGATGGAGACCATTGAGAATGAGCGATGAAAATAAGATATGGTTATACTAGAAATGAATGTGTTACGATAAACATCAAATATTATGGCAAGTATGATGAACAATAATAAGTTAAATAATGTGATAATGGAGAATTAATTACTAGTTACCTTAAAAAAGGAGTTCTCATGTTGGAGGCCCATCTTACTAAGCTCATTAGGGTGATATTGACGGAAGAGAGGCCCATTAGGGATAGAGCGTGTAGCCGAATTCAAAATAGCCCTTAAAAGCTCGGTTTGAGACGGACCTGAAAACTGAGCAAAAATAGATGTTAGGAGGGCATGACTGTTTCTCCCTCGTTTGTCCCCATTTCGGTCGAATTCTCCAATTATTAGGCAAACATCAAATGAAGTGAGGAAACGCCGATTTAAATTAATTCAAGGTGGACATCAAAGAATCAAGCCCTCATCACAGATCATTATTAAAGCAATTATGTTGAGTGAATAACAATCTTAAATTGGTGTTTCCAATTGAATAATTACAAACAAAATTGTACAATGTATATTGTTTGACGACAGAATCGCACTCAAACTCACACAACTCAAATATTTAGAAAAAGTACTGGATTTTATATAAAAAGCATTGCTTGAAAGTACTTGATCACAAATGATTTGGTAAAAGGCTTTATATAGGATTCAATAGAAAGATCTAGATACGTAGGTAAATTCTAGAATTCAAAGGAATCACTAGAACTTTCTCGTATATATATTATAATATTAATTCTCATATCCAATGGCATTTTGCACTTATTTGGATTTTAATTTAATATATATTCCGCTTTAATTTAGATACGTAGGTAAATTACTTTAATTGTTTTTCTGAATAAACCATTTTAGTGTGGAAATATAATATAGAGGTTTTCTTATAAATACCCAAGTCCAAATTTTTTTTGCAAAAATACTATATCTTTTCAAATTCTGCAAAAAATATCAAATTTTTGAAAATATTTGCAAAAATAATGTTTGCAACCATACTTGTAATTCATGCGCCGCTAATTAATTGAAGTTGCATCTCGTTACATCTAGTTGTAGATCATTTTTGCAAATATTTTCTAAAACTTTATTATTTTTGCAAATATTTTTAAAAATAGTAAAATCGTAGCAGCAACAGTGCCTTGCTACAACCAAATTTTTCAACAGTGCCTTGCTACAACCAAATTTTTTCCTACATCGTCAACAGCAAGCCTCTCCATTTCTTCTCCATCTCTTTTTTCACTCTCAAGAATGTTAATCCTTCTTATAAACCAGGAATGATTGCTTGAGCACGTGCACACAAAGGGGGATCTATCCACAGGAAATAGTTACAACATCGATCTGGATATGTCCAGAATCTTCGCCCAGCGTTTGCGGTGGTCCACGCCGTTTGTTGAGCCGCCCATTTCCTAGAGAAGCACTTGCTAGCCATGGATTTTTCACCAAAAAAGATGTAGATATATGGGTGTGTGTGTGTCTGACTATGTATAAGTCTAGGGTTATAATGTTTATAATGAGGATAAACATCGATTAGAGCCCTTAGAGTTAGGAAATTACAGCAATAAAACACCCCCCCCCCCCCCGTTAAAGTTAACGGCCAAACATAACGGGAGGCGGTCAAAAGGCGCAAATCGAAGTGAGATTAAAACTATGAGTTGTTTTCTGCAAAAAAAAAAAATACTTTAAGACCAAAATGAAAAAACGGTATAATATAGTGGATGCAAAGTGTCATTTACTCTAAAAAAACTTAAAAAAAGTGGTACTTTTGCTAAATTCACTATAATTATACTATACAAAAATAAAAATTATATGCGGCATATATTGTGACGCCCTCCAAATCCGGGTCATAGACTTGGGGGTCACACACAATATAAACCTGTAAACAATAATAATATATGCATTGACCCTAAACATCCACGGATCGCTCCAAGTTATAGTATGAAACAAGCCACAACATAACTTATATTACAATACGTCGAATCCCAGTCAATATCTTACAGCTTACAACATAAAACGCAGTGCTTACACACAAAAAAATACTCAAAAGTCCATAATATCAGCAACTCCTAGCAAGGCTTCACAACACTCATCCTGATACCTTAGCTTGATGACTAGCCTGTGGGTCCTCGCTAACAGTAGTCTCTTTCTTCACTGGAAAAGAACATAAGGAATCGCAAGAGTGAGCTTACAGCTCAGCAAGTAATATAAACATTAAACTGAAGTTCAACATTTATCAATAAGAAAGGATCCAAGGCACACATTGGATATTCATATTTTTATTTAAAAACCAAGGTTAGGCTGCTGATCAGTCACGCACTAACCCCGAGCCAGGTACATACCAAGCTCTATTACTGGATCCAAGGCACACATTGGCCTAATGACCACGAATATGGTCTGACCACGAATCTGGTCCACATTTATAAAACAATCCAATTCTTTAACAATATAATGAAAGCCACAATATCTCAGTAATTCAGAATCAATATCATTTGAATAGAAACAATAGTACCAAGACAGAATCAGAATTGTCCAATCAGAATTATTATCACTAGGGGTGCAATACTTATCAAGATTAAAAGACAATTCAGAAATAGGTTTAAGTATCATCACAATGTCTGAAGAATGGCTTGAAGTTGAAAGAAAGATCAAGTATATGGTGAAAATAATCTGGTGTTTGTAGAGGAAACAATGTAAGTGAGAATGGCTTGAGGTTTCAAATATGTTTACCTTGTAGGAAGTTCAAGTGTTAGGGTGTATATGTGTGAACATTCTTCAAAGTTCATTTTAGGTGTTTTGGTATGACATTGTCTAAATTGGTGAAGTGTTGTAGCATATAGGCTTGTACTGTTTGGTCATTCAAGGATGGAAGAACATCAAAGTATATGATTGGTGTTTCCAAGTCTCAAAGAAATGGGTACAAGTTCAACTGAAATCAAGAAAATCAAGGTTCGGCTTATAATTCAGGTGTTGAAAGGATTGAATAAGGTTTATCAATAATCAGGATCAATAGCACAATATATCAACAGATGTACTTTCAAATCTATCCAGAAAACAATATCATATGCAGGAGAGTAACTCAAGGAGTTTACAGAAATATAAGTTGAGAATAGAGCACTTGCCTTATCCTGAAGATTCACCTTTCTCTATAGCTTTCACTAACCAGAATCACTCCAATACTACTTGCTTTCCCTTTCTAAGCCTGTCCTTCTCTGATAATCACAATATTCATCTATCAATACTCAATCTCATATCATCCTATTTGTTTCATAATCGAAACAAGCTTTTATCTACCCTTCGTTTCACTTAAATCCGACTTACGGTTCAAAAGATACGAATAAAACAGTCATACAATGTTCACATAAGCATTTCACATATCAATCAAGTAGCACATAGCACATAACACATAAGAGAATCAATGGAATAGCTTTTCAGAAAAGGTTTGGGGTTAAAATGATTTTTCTGGTATTTATTATGAATTTTCAAACATTTTTCGGAGTAAAAACGGGTAAAAGAATCAATTTATAACCGAATAAACAAGTTCGACTACTCGAAATAAGGTTCGAAATCACTTGAAATCAATTAACGAACCTTCAACATATTTTAGAATAATTTTCTAAAGCTTGAAACTATTTTTCTGGACTTTTAAAACAATTAATAATCCAATTAATAAATTAATTAAAATCAATTAATAAATAATTAAAACAATTAATCAATTAATATTTGAATTAATTGACTAATTATAATAATTAATTACTAATTAAAATTAATTAATAAATTAAATTAGATTTGTTTTTGAATAAAGAAATAATTAAAAACTATTTTTGAAAATAAATAAATGATTTTCGAAATAAAAATAAATTAAATAAAATTGTTTTAAAAGTTTTGAAACTTCAGGGTTTGAATTGCAAGTTTCGAAAACCTGGGGAGGGACTGAGTTGAGAAATTGAAAAGTTGGGTATTACAATTTCACCACCTCCAAAAGTCCAGGTGGCAAACTGCAATTTTGCAGCCGCGGTCCCTGGCTTCGCCGGTGGTGGCGTTTCCAGCAGCCAGAGGCTCCCAGGAGGTGCAGATCGCCTCCTCAGGCGACCCCAAATCTATTCCAGGCGTCAAAACGCCCGTACAAGGCCAGAATCGACCGGAATAGCTCGAAGAAACTCGCCGTCGCCGGCGAGTTTTCTTCTTGCCGATTCGTTCGATTCCGGCATCCCACATACAATCCATACACATAAATCGACTCCTCTACACATCCCCAATCTATTCCTCACTTCAATTTACACTGATAACTCCAGAATAACAAAACCCCAATTTCAATTGAAAACATTCATACGGGTTATAAACCCTAATTTCAATTTCGAAGGATTAAACTCAATTTTGAACATGTTATTGAACTCCAAATCATGCATATAATATACCAAAATGCTCAGGAGAAGATTATCTACAACATGGAAGCATAAAATCACATAAAACACATCAAAATCAAAAAGCCCTAATTAAACCCTAATTAGCCCGAATTTTAAAACTTAAATTATGAAATGATAATTATGAAAAATAAAATAGTAATTATCCTATTTATAATTACGAGTAACTGGCCCCCATTTGGATCATATCGGATATAAAATACACTTCTTAATCATTAAGTATTAATAAAACTGATCCATTCGGGACCGTCTTTAAAGATAATTATTAAATACACACATTACGAGAAATTTATGGGGCTCTGAGCTTTGTCTGGCACGAAATACGAAAATATAATGCTCGAGTCAAAATAATCTGAGGTGTTAAAATTATCCGGTGTACACAATTATTGATACGATAATTAATAATAAAATATTCATAGAATCGTTCCGAAATGCTGTCACGTAAATCCGTACACCAGATGAGAGAGGTTAAAACACGAAAGTTGTTCAGAATGTCTCGAATAACAAACCAGCGAAATTTCCCGGAAGCCCCCCGGGGTTTAATTATCGAATAAACGGGTTTAAAATCAATTAATAATAATACTTTATAATATACTTAATTAAATCCTTAAATCAAATATCAAATCATATAATAATCCATAATTTACCAAGTAAGTGCCTAAATTCTCCATATTTTGATCTGATCATATAAAAATTATAATCTTACAAGTCATAACACATATAGGCAATCATTTAACAAGTCACTTAACATATAATTCACAATTAATTCACATAATATTCACGAAATATTCACATACTACAATAAATAAATACACGTCGAAATCTCGGATATTACATATATAATGCAAAAATTTTGCTAGCCGGGATAGCGGGGATTACCATTATACATCCCTAACTTTTAACGGATCAGTTGGCCAAGAAGAAATTCTTATTAATTTTAAACTGAAATTTTTGATCTGAACAAAATAACTACTAAATTTTGAAATCCAGGAAATCCAGCTAGAGGGAGCTCAGATACTAAATTCTGAACAAAAATGTTCAGATATCAAAGAGGATGAAGAATCTGAATCAAGAAGTTTACTCTCTGTGGAAAAACCAGGCTGGTTAGGCTCAGGTATCTCACATTTACTACTTAACATAAGTGACACAACAGCCATGCTTGTTCTGTTTTCTGGGAACGGTTGTACACACAATAGTGCAATTTGAATAGTGCGATACACGTCGAAGTGATTGCATGACGCTAGGATCACATCATCAATTATGTCCAGAAAATTTTCCTCTTTGTAGAGTCTCCAAGCCTAAAAGAATAATTCAATATGATACATTAAAAGATGTTTTATCATGAAATATTAGCAGCATTCTAAAAGTCTCAGTGATCAATCCACTTGTTAAATGCCTATTGTAGACATTTATTGATTCATCAGTAGAACCATAAGCCAGCTTGAAATCAAATCATCAGAGCAAATACGGAGTTTGTTAAAGTTTATAAGTTATAGTCACTTTGTTCAAAACTAATTAGTCAATATTTACGGTACTATTTGCTAGAGGTTCAGATCGGTGTTGGCCCCCAATGTCACTATTTACAAGCAAAAAAACCTCTATTGTCATTTTCAGAAAAAATGACCCCAACCGTCACTTCAAAACGCAACTTCGTGTTGTGTTTATAGAAACGCAACTGAGCTGAAAATGCAACTTCAAGTCGTGCTTTCTTCATAAAAATCAAAATGCAACTTTGAGTCATGTCTTGAAGTGACAGTTGGGCCGGACAATTTTTCCAGAAAATGACACTGAGGTCCACTTGGCTTAAAATAGTGACTTTTGAGACCTTTTCTCAGTTCAGTTAGTAGTTAGACTATGAACGCAGTTATTGGCTTATTTATAATTTTGCGATAATTTACATTTTAAATTGTTAAATACTTAGCTTACCTGGCCAAGAAGATTAAGGCTGGGATCCGGTTGGTAAAAACCTTTCATTCTCTTTCCACTTATAATTTCTAGCACTAATACCCCAAAGCTATAAACATCAGACTTAAAAGAGAAAATTTCATCTAGTGCATACTCTGGAGACATGTAGCCACTGCAGAGAATCCACAAAATTGAGAGACATATTAGCTTCAATCAATGAAACTGAAATGTTGAATTGTTAAAGTGTCTTACAATGTTCCGACAACTCTTGTTGTATTTGCTTCACTTTCACTTCCCCAGAAACTCTTAGCGGTGCCAAAGTCTGAGATTTTTTGATTCATCTCATGGTCTAGTAGTATATTCCCAGCTTTGAGATCTCTATGGATGATCCGTATCCTAGAGTCTTGGTGAAGATAGAGAAGGCCCTTAGCTATCCCATATATAATGTTGTAGCGCTTTGGCCAATCCAGAGATCTGCTTCGTTCCTTGTCTGTCAAATTAGTAATCTAAGTTAGTCAACTGCATTTATTTGTAAGTAAATGGATTTTGCTGTTATACTGTCAAACAATAATAGATTCTAACTTATTACGCTATTATATATAGATAAAAAAAATTAACTACGAGAGATGACTTGAAATGTTCTAACGATTGCTGTACTGAATATATGGAAATCAAGGCTTTTGTTGGGCATGTATTCGTAAGTCAGTAGCATTTCTCCTTCGTCAATGCTGCATCCCAGAAGCCTCACAAGATTTCGGTGTTGAAGTTCAGAAATACATAAAACCTCATTCTTGAACTCGTATAGTCCTTGTTTAGAAGTCTTTGAGAGCCTTTTTACTTTCATAAGGACTTAAGGTATTTACTGATGATTCTGGATCCAATTCAGATATTTAATTATTAAACATTTTAGACTTATTCTTTTATTGATATATTCACATTAGCAGATTTTTTACATAGTTACATAGATCCCATTAACTCCATGTTAGTATGATATTGTCCATCTGGCCCGTGGCCAACCCGGGATGAATTGGTTTTTGGACTCCTCCCAAAAGGTCTCATACTAATGGAGTTGTTTTGATGGGTTATAATTAAGACGAATCTTCTTTATGTTAATGACGTGGACTTGGGTTAGACACCCACTTAACAATAAAGTACTTATATCTGCTACTTCAAATTCAATGGTGTGCAAGGAACTCTCTAACATCATATAATGATTGTATGACAATACTCTGTTCTAGACAGAGAATTAAAATAACTATCTTGGTATCTTTTCCAACAACATAATGATCGTTTTGTGTTAGTAAAATACTCTTAATATATGTCTCGTCAGAACATAAGTAAATCAATATAATTACCATGTAAACAGGTCCAAAGCCGCCTTCTCCAAGCTTATTGTTTTCCGAGAAATCGTTGGTTGCTTCAGCAATTGTTACCAAGTCAAACAATGGTAATTCCAGACCTTTCTTCTCACTATTATGTGTTGATTCACCTTGTACGTCAAATCCAAATTTTCCTGAGAAATGGGGAACAAAAGGACACTCTAATACTTGTGTAATGACAAAAACAGAATTAACAAATTACAATATTTTCCTACATGATGAAAGTCACTGGTGTGCTGAGAAGCTAAAGAGTTAATATCAGTAAATTATTGGCTTACCTTTTTTTCTTAGAGTTCGTTTTCGATACACAGTTGATATAAACAGGCTTAGGAATACTGTTACTACAACTAATACAGCAATGATAATAATCCACAGCGGCTTCTTTGCTCTTCTAATTGTACTTCTTCCTGTGCATATGAAATTTTAGAACAAAATCATAATCTAAACTGATATTATAAACATTAAGTGGACTAATTTTACTCACCTAATTCTCCAGCAGCCCTTCTTACATAAAGATCTTGAACATTTCCCAGATATTCTCTAATATCAAGCAGGTCACCGAACCACAATAAGCATCCACTTCCACCTTCTTTTACATCAATATTTCCATATGCTGTGCATGAACAGTTCTTCAAGCACTTAGCTGCACATTCCTCTAGGGTCAGACTTCGATCAAACCATGAATTTTGAGTGTATGGAAATTTGAGATTGGAGTAACTCTGAAAACTATCTTCATTCCCACACAACAACTTAGATATGCGAACACAACCATCAGAATGATCAGCTAACCTCCATTTTTCTGAAAATTTTGGCTCAAACCCATCCAAACACCCACAGATGTCACGTCCGTAAGTTTTCTCAGTAATGTTACAAATACCATATGCCCCACATAAAGCAAAGTCGTCGCATTTATCTGTTGGTAGAGTCACAGTGTTATCCCAACCTTGCATATTGTTAGTCCAGGTAAGAATTTTTAGATCTCCGTCTGAATTTAAGATTATTCTCATCGCAGCAGAACTATTGAGAAGTTTAAACATGTAATACAAATCCTTTTCATCAGACACAACATCATATGTGAAAACCATATTCTGCATCAAATTTGACTTGCCACCAAACTGAACACCATTTCATGGTCCAAACCTGAATCTCATAGCTGAACCTTTCCATACAACTCGCTGTGGATATCCTTTTAGATAGACTCCATATGTGTAATTGCCTGGAGATGGATCATCCGGGCTCTTCCAGGATATGAGATACCTTTCTAAGTGTTTCACCAAGTCCCAGCCAAACTTCATGCCTGGTAGAATAGTATCGCCAAGGTGATCAAAACTCTGCCAGACGAAATCTTCAGGATAACTGTCATTTGCATATCTGATCACAAGATTTCCTGTATCTAACAGTTGCGCCACAGGACTCATCACAGTATTTGATGAGTTGGATGACCAAATTATTTTATTGTCACCATTAGTGAGTACCAAATTTCCATTAGCGTCAAACATGAGCACGCCTGATGTATCAGCAAGTGGCGTGTCTCTATTAGCAACCCAGACAACAGTCAGATTGGCTATATTTTTGTACCATATGCCCAAGAACCGACTCTTTAAATTACCAGGGGTAAAGAATCCCATTTGAAAAGTTTCTTTAGCCGACATGATGGTGCTGTTATCATCGTCTCTAATGGTTTGATTAACAGTTATAGTATCAATTGCATTTGCCATATTTGTAAAGGTGAAAAGCATCAAACTGGAGCAAAACAGAATGAAGTAAGTGCTTTCCATTGATCAGGTATAGTTGCTGTATCTACAAATATATACTAAAAGAATAACGTTTAATAGCTTTCCATTGATACAACATACGTTCTTGCATGCACATCTCAATCTCGTCAATGTTAGTTTAACTATTATGTAATCAAGTTAGCGGATAAAAGTCTTGAATGCTACCAATATTCTAATCTCTGATTGTCCATCGTCGAATGCTACAATAATTAAAGACCAATGTATTGACCTGGACTCTGCTTTATTTATCTTAAGTAGCCAAGAGACTATCAACTTACTGTTCTTAATTGCTGACAGCTGAGATGAATGTTCATGTCAGCATCCTTCAACAACCATTTTTTTACTGCATCTATGTATCTATTGCCTAAAGGACAGAGTTTATTATATTAATCAAATTTCTTATTTCTGAAAAATTTAAACTATCTTCTGAAAAATTTCAAGATTCATCAAACAAGTCAGGATCGTCAACATACTAATTTTCATATTCCCAACTTCAGTTCTCCTAGACCGGAACCTCCATTCACTTTTCCTGTACAGGTAACTGATGTCGTATAAGGACCGTGTTTCCGATATAAACAGAGTAAGATAAACTTTAATAGTGATAATCATTGTTACCTAAATTCTATGGAGTAGGACTGACAAATATTCTTCTTATCATTAATATTCTATAATTGGAAAGCTCCATCTGGTCTATTGTCTATTTGTCTCGTCTAGCATTGGCTGCTAGAGACTTTTCATCCTTTCGCTTTCCGATTCATTCTATGTCTTCTAGTATAGATTCTAATTTTAGATCTCTTTGGTTGTACAGTGAAAGGCATATGTTAAGCCTATTTGTAATTAAGAGGAATCAACTCAACTCTTATAAGAAAGCAAGTAAATAGCAAGTACTGTTATCCGGAATCCGTACGAAGAACGTCAAATGATTTATTGAAGATTTTATGTCAGAAGAATTTCAGGATGCTGCTGCAAACCACTGGAAGAAGTTCATTAATATGATCAAGCCTCAGTGTACAAATAATCTTTTGTAGCACGTCCAGAAGATCAGAAGGTATAAAGTTTAAATACTTTATTTATTCAGAAGATTCCATATTGTGTCAACAAATGAAGATGAACTAAGAAGACGAAGAATCGACGAACAAGCCACTGCCTAATTGTTTAATTGACAAGGAATATTTAATTCAGCTAGTTACAGATGAACCAGACAGTACATTTATGTATCAGCTCATCCGGTTAAATATTCTGAGTCAAGAGAAGGTGATCGTTCAATCAAGTCGAAGATCATAATTATTTAAAGAAGACTGAAGACTCTGCTGAAGAAGGAAAAGGATAATTAATTATCTAATTAATTATTTCACTTCTCAAAATAATTATATTGGATGTGTAATTTATTTATTAAATTAATTCTATCTCGAATTAATCTAATTTATGAATCTATGCATTTAATATAATTAAGTGAATATTAATTGGTTAATTAATTAAAGGGAAAATGGATTGTCTACTTGAAATACACAAGGAAAGACAATCTATTTGATTGTCTAGTTGAAAAACAAGAAGGAAAGACAATCTAATTGATTGTCTAAGTGTTAAAACACAAGGAAAGACAATCCAAGGCATTGTCTTGCTAAAACAAGCAAGGTAAGACAATCCAGTGGATTGTCTTGCTGTTTTAAGCAAGGTAAGACAATCCAAAGGATTGTCTTACCGACTGTTGCCTTCTCACAACACGGCAAGACAATCTCCTAGATTGTCTTACCGCATTTCTTCCCCTTCCTTGACACGGGAAGACAATCCTTGTGATTGTCTTACCGATTTATGCATTGTCTTGCCTTGGTAGCTTGCAAGACAATCCTTGTGATTGTCTTGCCGATTGTAGAACAGTAAGACAATCTCCCAGATTGTCTTACCGCACTTCTCAATTGTCTTACCGACCCCTAGATTGTCTTGCCCACGGATTTCATTGTCTTACTAGTTGTAGACAATTAATTTAATTGTCTTACAAGCTCTAAAATAGCAAGACAAAGTGCCAAATTGTCTTAGCAAGCTAGGGATTGTCTTTGCCACCATTGTCTTACTAGTTCAAGGGTTTTGCCTATAAATATGGCTCTCCCTCATTCATTTCTTGTTGTTCAAAGTATTGTAAAAGCTTTCAAGTTGTGCTAAACTTCCTATTCGTTAAAACCGCAGTTTACTGTGCTTTGATCATTCGGTTGTTTTGTTCCACCGAGTTAGAATACTTTCTGTCAAATTTATTCTACGAACTAGTGGACATTAAAACGAACCATATTAATTATATAACGACTTAAAACATTGTTATATTAATTAATCTTAATCTGATTAACAAGTTACATTCCAATCAGATTTATTCCGCCGCGATAATTTTGTGACGATTGTATTCAACCCCCCCCTTCTACAATCGTATCTGGACCTAACAATTGGCATCAGAGCGGTTGATACCATTTTACCGTATCAGATCCTATACACACTCTGTAACGTCCAAATATTTTTTATTCGAATTAATTTTATTCCAAAAATTAATTTTGATTAAAAATATTTTTCTTTCAAAAATCCAAATCTCATCCAAACACTATTCACTTCAAATCCAAATATCTTAATTCGAATTAATTTTTTTTAAAAAAAAATTAATTTTGATTTAAAATATTTTTCATTCAAAAATCCATTTCTCATCCAAACACTATTCACTTTAAATCCTTAAAAAAATGAGTACCCAAAAGATCAGTAGCATTAAAATCCCACCGTTCAGCAAGGAACACTTTGGCCTATGGAAGAGGCACATGTTCCTATTCCTCCGCACTGCGAACAGAAAATACATCGGGATTTTGGACAAAGGTGTTACTACTCCGATGAATGTCATATTAGCACACGAAGAGGATGGTGTGTTAATACCTCATCAGATCATTCCGAAAGAACTTTCTGAGTACACAGATGAAGAGAGTGAACAGATGAATTTAGATGATGCTCTTCAACTAATTTTGGTTGAATCTCTAGATCCAGTGATGTACAATGCTGTTGTAAATTGTACGAACGCCAAGCAAATCTGGGATACATTAGAGATTATCAATGAAGGCTCAGAGGAAGTTAGGGAAAACAAGAAAGAGATACTGATGGCTCAGTATGAACAGTTTGGTTCTCATCCCGGTGAAGGGATTTCAGAAGTATTTATCAGACTTAATAATTTGATAAATAATTTAAATCTGAATGGGAAATTCTACGACAAGAAAGAGGTCAACATGAAGTTTCTCTTGACCCTTCCCGAACATCTGGAACACAGAATCACTGCCATCAGGGAAAGCAGAGATCTGAATGAGATTTCTCTGGAAAGACTCTACGGAGTTTTGAAAACTTATGAACTGGAGCAAGTTCAGAGTAAACAGAGATATGGCTGGGGTAAAACACAGAACCATTCGAGAGCTCTAGTTGTTGAGTCACCTGCACCGGAAGAAAAGAAGGATGTTGTTGTTCCTTCTAAAACCACTCAGGAATTTGTTGTACCTGAGATGGGTCAGACTGCCTCTTCCAGTGGTGACGAAGAGTTCTATACAATGGAAGAGCTAGAACAGTTAGAAGATCAATCTCTATCACTGTTTGCCAAGAAATTTGGAAACATGAGATTCAAGAAGAACCCCTCCTACAAGTACAAACCTACTGTGAACAGGTTTCAGAAAGGAGGTTATTCATCTTCTACGAGCAAAGGAGGATACAAGACTGGGATGGTCGATAGAAGCAAATTTAAATGTTTCAATTGTGGTGAACCGGGACACTTTGCAACTGAATGCAAACAGCCCAAGGTTCAAGGAAAGAGAAAGGATTCGTACGACGAGCTGAAGCAGAAGTATGATGCACTAGTGAGAAAGCATCAGGGTACTTCTGGAAGTCAAAGTTTCAAAAGCAAGTCTTATCTGGCAGAAGGGAAAAGCTGGGATGATACAGATAGTGATGAAGAAGAGCAGATTGGGAATGTTGCTCTCATGGCTAATGCTGGATCATCTTCACCTCCTCCTGCTGGAAGCTTTCAGGTAGATCCTACATGCCCTAAACTTTTTATGCAATTAGGACTTGAAAGAGATGATGCTATTAAAAGGTTGAAAGCTGCCAATCTTAAAATTGATACTTTAGTCGTAGATATTCATGCTTATAAAATGAATGAGATGAAAGTATTAAAACCTAAAATAGAACAATTGACTATGGATTTAGGATTTCAATGTGCTAAAGTCAAAGTTCTAGAGAAAGGTGAGATTGCTTTAAGACTTCAGCTAGACGAAGAGAAAGTGAAGTGTAAAGCCTTTAAGGATGCCTCCACTATAGTCAAAGAACTTAATGATAAACAAGAGATCAAGAGAACTGTTGGAATAGGTTTTGACTATAACAAATCTGTAGGTAAGGCTAGTAACATTACTCCTTTTAAGAAGAGTGCTGAGGAGAGAGGGATTCCTTTTGTTTTGAAAGATTCCCCTAAACCTTTGTTTAAAACCTCAGAAGCTGAACCTCTTTTAGAGACTCCTGTTGTCATTAGATATGAACTCAAACAGGAAGACCTTAAATTGAAAGAGAGTAATGAGAAAAGAGATGAGATCCTGACATCACTGAAACCAATCAAAGTGAAAGGCAATGTTAGGTTGCCTAAAGCTGGTTTAGGTGTCAACTCTGAGAGAACTAAATTCAACAAGCCTAATAACTTTGTGAATAGTAAGAACAGAGACAATAGATGTCATTCTACTGAGAACTTTAAATCTGTTAACAAGGTTAGAGTAGAATCTGTTGATGTTCCTACTACTATGACTGATACTCCTGTTGTTTCTGCTTTTGATGCATGTCATAAATCTTGTAGTGTTGATAATTGTATGACTTGTGCTTTCAATTTGATGTCTGCTTATTTTAAAAATTTGTATGCTAAAAATGAAAACACATCACCTAGACAACACACAAACAACAAGCATGCTAGATCAAAGACTGCTAGTCCTACTCGTGTTAGAAAGGAGACTTATGTTCCAAAGCCTAAAACCAAGGTTTATAAGGCTGTTGTTAAGGAAGTAAGTTCAGTCAAATCAGAACCAAGTATCAGTCCAAGAGGCTCTGTTGTTACACCTGATAGAAATCAGTTCTTTAAGTTTGCTGGACCCAATCAAGTGTGGGTCCCAAAGAATGTTTAATCAAGTTGTCTTTTGCAGGGTGCCAGTGGAATTGTTCGTGTTACCTGGGTGCTTGACAGTGGAGCGTCAATGCACATGACTGGCAATAAATCCCTGCTGGAAGACATAAGAGAAGGAGCTGGCCCTACAGTCAGTTTTGCTGATAATAGCAAAGGTCGTACTGTGGGATATGGCAAGTACAAAATTGGAAGAATCATCATAGAGGATGTTGCTTTAGTTGAAGGACTTCAACATAATCTCCTTAGTGTCAGTCAGTTCTGTGACAAAGGATATTATGTTCACTTTGAAAAGGAGATATGTATCATCAAACATATCAAGGATAAACGTCCTTTACTATGTGGCGTAAGGAAAGGCAACATATACGTAGCTGATTTGTCTTCAGGACCGGGAAACGAAGTTCACTGTTTCTACGCTAAAGCGTCTGCTGAAGATAGTTGGTTATGGCATAAGAAGCTCTCACACCTCAACTTCAAAACCATGAACTCTCTTGTCAAGAGAGATCTAGTGAGAGGTTTGCCTTCCTTGGAATTCTCAACTGATGATCTCTGTGAAGCTTGTCAGAAAGGAAAAGCGAAGAGAGCATCTCACAAAGGCAAGACCATCAATACCATTACAGATCCACTTCATTTATTGCATATAGATTTGTTTGGCCCTGTGAATGTTGCATCCATTGATGGTGGAAGATATGCCTTAGTTATTGTGGATGACTTCTCGAAATTTACTTGGGTTTACTTCCTTGCTTCTAAGGATGAAACTCCGTTGACAGTGATTGATCATATAAAGTTAGTTGAATTGGATAAAGGTGTGCCAGTCAAAGCTATAAGGTCAGACAATGGCACAGAATTCAAGAATCAAACTCTAATCAACTTTTACTCTAAAAAGGGAATTAGAAGGCAGTATTCAGCTCCAAGGACTCCTCAACAGAATGGAGTCGTCGAAAGAAAGAATCGTACATTGATTGAAGCTGCAAGGACAATGATTGCTGAAGCAAAGCTTCCACTGTACTTTTGGGCTGAAGCTGTGTCTACTGCCTGCTATACCCAGAATAGAACTTTGATCAACAAGGATCATATGAAAACTCCATTTCATCTGTATAACAACAAGAAACCTTATGTCAAACATCTTCATGTCTTTGGAGCCAAGTGTTATGTTCTCAAGGATGGTGAAGAGAACTTGAACAAGTTTGAACCAAAGGCATCTGAAGCAATTTTTGTTGGTTATACTAATAATGCTTATAGAGTTTTTGTAATTGATACTCTGTCAGTGAAAGTTAGTGTCAATGTTACATTTGATGACACTAAACTTCCAAGTATACAATCTGCTGATCCATCTGAATCTCTAAAGTTTGACAACTATCCAGATTCTGATTCAGATGATGATGTGCCACCTGAGGTTGCAACAGGTGATGTCATCAATAATGATAATGATCCAGGCAATGGTGGAGGAAATGGCAATAATGCTGGAGATTCCACTGATGCTAGTGGTGGATCATCAAGTCAACCTGGCAACAACTCAGGGGGAGCTGGTGGATCAACTAGTCATGCACGTCAGCCTAATGATAATACTGCTGAATCATCAAGGACACAACTTCCAAGGGAAAGGATTTGGAGCAGAGATCATCCCTTTGATCTGATTATTGGTGATCCTGATGTTGGTGTAAGGACTAGAAGTGCTACGACAAATGAATGTCTATTCTCTGGTTTTCTTTCACAACTAGAACCAAAGAAAATAGATGAAGCACTTGCTGATCCTGATTGGGTTCTTGCCATGCAAGAAGAACTCAATCAATTTGAGAGACAAGAAGTCTGGGCCCTGGTTCCAAGACCAAAAGGAAAGTCTACAATTGGAGCCAGATGGGTCTTCCGTAACAAGTTAGATGGTGATGGCATTGTTGTAAGAAACAAAGCCAGACTGGTCGCAAAGGGTTATTCTCAAGAAGAAGGAATTGATTACGATGAAACCTATGCTCCAGTTGCTCGTCTTGAAGCCATCAGAATATTCCTTGCATTTGCTGCACATTCCAACTTCAAAGTTTATCAGATGGATGTGAAGAGTGCATTTCTGAATGGAAAGCTAGAAGAAGAAGTATATCTGGAACAGCCCCCTGGCTTTGAAAATCCAGAATTTGCTGATTTTGTTTACTTCTTATTCAAAGCTGTCTATGGGCTCAAGCAGTCACCAAGGACATGGTATGACACTCTCTCTGAGTTTTTAATTGAAAACAATTTCACTAGAGGTGTCATAGACAAAACTCTCTTTTACAAATTGCATGATAATAATATGATATTTGTTCAAATATATGTTGATGATATTATATTTGGTTCTACTAACGATAACTTGTGCAAGAGGTTTGCTAAGTTAATGCAGAGCAATTATGAAATGAGTATGATGGGTGAGCTGTCCTACTTTCTTGGTCTTCAAGTAAGCCAAAAGGAAGATGGCATCTTCATTTGCCAGTCAAAGTATGTCAGAGATCTTCTGCGAAAGTACAATCTAGAAGACTCTTCTCCGGCGAAGACACCCATGGCCACTGCCACAAAGCTTGACCAGGATAAATCTGGTAAGAAAGTTGATATCTCAAGCTATCGAGGTATGATTGGCTCTTTACTCTATCTCACTGCTAGTAGACCAGATATTATGTTTGCAACATGTTTGTGTGCTAGGTTCCAAGCTGATCCTAAAGAATCACATCTTATAGCCGTCAAAAGAATCTTTAGATATCTTAAGGGTACACCTGGTTTAGGTATTTGGTACCCTAAGAATACTGGTTTTGACTTAACCGGCTATACAGATTCTGATTATGCAGGATGCAGGATTGATAGGAAAAGTACGTCTGGAAGCTGTCAATTTCTAGGACGTCGGTTGGTTTCCTGGTACAGCAAGAAGCAGCATTCAGTGTCTACTTCTACTGCTGAAGCTGAGTATATAGCTGCTGGAAGCTGCTGTGCTCAGATACTGTGGATCAGAAATCAATTGAATGATTATGGGATTTCTGTCGACAAAATTCCAATATTTTGTGACAACACAAGTGCCATTGCCATTTCCAACAATCCGGTTCAACATTCCAGAACCAAGCACATAGATATCAGGTATCATTTTATTAGAGAACATGTCATGAATGGTACAGTGGTGTTACATTTTGTGCCCACGGCTGATCAAATCGCTGACATCTTCACTAAACCACTTGATGAATCCACTTTCTCTAAGTTGGTTTGTGAGCTAGGGATGTTAAATATGACATGATTCTCAGTGTATATATTTTTAATATGCCTTATATATTTTTATATAATTTTGTGAATTTTCTGTGTATTTATAGGTATTTTATTAGATTTTATATGATTGTCTGTATATTATTTAATAATTATCTGTGTAATTATGCATGTTTATATGTTTACCTGTAATTTTCTAAATGCCTGTTTACTCCTCTGTATTATTCTCTAGGCTTTTAGATAATTATTTGTATTTATTTTGTATTTTTCAAAATTAATTAAGCATAAATATTTGAATTTAAGTTAATTCATTTTTATGAATTAAAGTTAAGTTCATAAGTATTTATATTTAATTAAAGTTGAATTTTACAAAATATATGTGTAATATTTAATATTGTTTTTATTTTAGATTTTTGATTTAATGTGCAAAACATTTTATTTCAAAAATAAATCAAAAATCATATTTTTAAAGTATTTTTTCGTTGTTTTTCGGTTGAAAAACTCGGCAAGACAATGTTTCCAATTGTCTTACCGAGCTTTTTCAACAGGTTTTCTATTTCTATTTTATTTTTAAATGCGGCAAGACAATTTTAACAATTGTCTTACCGATTTTTTCTTGATTTTCTGTTAAAAACCGCGGCAAGACAATTATTTCAATTGTCTTACCGAGATTTTCCTTGGCTTACTCTGCACGCCTCGCATACGGCAAGACAATTCGATAGATTGTCTTACCGAGTAAAATCTCGGCAAGACAATCACACGAATTGTCTTACCGACTTCATAACTCCCCAAGACAATCTTTTATATTGTCTTTCTAACCTCCATTATCATCTCCTTCGACTATACACACATATACACGCACTGTTCTTCGTTTTCAAGTTCGTAAAACTTGCTGATTTGTTTTCAAGTGTCATATAACTTGCTGGTTTGGTTAAAATCACTGATTTCTACCGTTACGCTGTCGAATTTTTGACTCGAAATCGCTGATATTTCAAGTCGGGTTTGCTTAAATCGCGAGTTGGTCGAACTGGAGCTTTAAGGTCGTGATTTCACTGTAAATCGAGTGTATCCAGTCGTTGTGATTCAACTTATTTGCTGTTTGTAGTTCGAATCAGAGATTGGAATCGGTTTTTCGAATTGGGGTTTTCGAAATTAGGGTTCTTGTTTGAATTTGGGGGTTTTCGATTTGTTGGAGTTATTGGACTGATTTTGGAGTTTTGGTTCAAGTTGGATTGAATTTTCACACATTCAATTAATTAAATTTTAATTCGAGATTAAATCAATATTTCGAATTATTAATTAATTAATTAATTGTTTATTAATTATCAAGTGAAATTTGCGAGAAATTTGAGAAGTATCGTTTAATTTGATAAATTCTCGCTTAATTCATTTCATAATTATACAAATGGCTGGAAAATTTATAATCCAAGAGACCAATTACAATGCTTATCTGGATCCTGAGGTTTGCCCGAGCCGATTCAAGCACTGGGTGAGATTTCTGAATGAACAATGCATCGCCAGTACTGCCCTCACCGCATCTGCTGAGTTACAGATACAGCCTCTCTACGACTTCTACTCAACCGCGCTGAATTCTACACTGCTAGAAGAGTACAGGATGATCGGAGATATAAGGCTTGGTGATGTGAACGGCCGAAGGAGTATTTTGATTACATCTGATGATGTTAATCGTGTTTTGGGTTTTCCTAGGGGCAACTTTGCTGAAGTTCCTGAAGAACCAGAGTTGGTACAGTTCTTTCAGACAATACAGTACCAAGGAGATATCAATCTACCCAAGATGTCTAAGGGTCATTTGAAGCCTGAGTGGGAGATTTTCTTTGACACCTTGGCTAAGGTGTTCTCTCCTACAGATCGCAGAAACTTCCACAACATCTCCAACATCCTTCAGGTTTTTGGACTTTGCATTGCTTATAATCGTCCAATTGATTTTGGCAAGATAATTCTGAAGGAGATTCTGAGGAAGATGGGACCACTGATGAGTCGATCAGTGGAGAACAATGATAAAGTTGAATGCTTCTACCCTCGGTTTCTTATGCTGCTTTTGAATGACAAGATGACGGAAGCTGATAAGAACTTCTACTTCAACAGTGAACGAGCTTTGGTCAAGAAGGCCAGTACTAAGTTGGTGAATAAGCTCGCTAAATCTAAGAAGCACCTTTCAGTTCCACTTGTAGTCACTCCATTCATGTCAGAGATGTTCAACGCTCCGTTGGCACCTCTTCAGTTTAATGTGGCTCAACCTGAACCCCTGCAACAACAACAACCTCAACAGCAACAACAGCAACCCCTGCAACAGCTACTTCAACCACAACAACAACACTCTCCTCAACCATCTCCTCAACCATCACCTCAACCATCACCTCAACAATCACCTACTCAATCACCTATCCACCACCAACAAGAAATCCCTTCAGTTGAAGATGAGCCTCTACAATACAACTTCTTTGAAAATCATCCATCTTCATCTGAACCTATTATACCCCTCACTCAAACACAATACTCTCCACAAACACAATCAACCTCACAACCACTACCATCAGAATCTGCTGTCAACCCTGGACTTCAGGAATTCAGAGATAACTTACAGGTAGCTCAGGTACTTACTGACTTCTCATCTAACTTTAATGTTGATATATCTGATTATGGTTGTAACTTTGATTTGTTTTGTCAGCCTGCCAGCAATGAACCTGACAACACACAGGTTCATATCCCCGCTGATGTTTCTTTGCAACAAACTCTCTCTTCTCCAAACACAACAAACATCACTACTACGAAACCTGTTCGTAAAGTAGCCCGGAAAAGGAGTGGAAGTGCTTTTGTGTCTGAACCCGCAGCTCTGTCTTCTCTAAAGAAGCAAAGGGTGGAAACCTCTAAGACAACTGCAGCCTCATCCTCGCCTTCTCAAAAGGGCTTGGACACTGAAATGGCAATACAGTCTCTGGAGTCATTCTCTCAACAGAGTGAACCCATTGAAGTTGACCGTCCAGCCACGGTAATCTGTACAGAGTCAAGCACTGATCTAGCACTCACTCTAGTGCAAAATCAAGCCAATACACAGGTTACTACACTTACTGAGAGCACAGTTTTTCAAAACCAATTTACTATGTATGAAAAATTTGCTGATCATTCTTTCTTTAATGATCAGGAGCTGCTTGGCAATGTGCAAGTACATCTGCCGTCAATGGCATCCGGAGGACAATTTGTTCCTCCACTACCTTTGAACCCATCTCAGGGAACATTGGTAGTATATACAGGTACTTCTGGAGCTATGAGTGACTCGAGTGATGAAAGGCAAACACCGAGCGATACACATGCACGAGAGGCTAGTGAAACAGCTTTGAGAGTACGTGAGGTGAGTGCACACACTAACACAGCTCTTCATGAGGAACAGATTGCAAGGTTACAAGCTGAACTTGCAAGAATGATTGCGGAGAATGAAAGGTTGAAAGGTGCACAACTGGTCACCTTAGAAAAGAAAGTAGAGGAGGAGCCATCCAGTACTTACAGGGATGAGCTTAGAGCTGATATCAAGAGTTTAACTGTCGAGATGAGATCCAACCATGAGCTCTATATGTCTAAATTTGATGAAATCGACAGTAAACTGGATCAACTTCTCAGTAACTCCAAGTCTGATGATCCAACCTCCAGAGAGGATCCCTCAACTAAGGGGGAGAATAGAGGCAAGGGAGGAGAAGACAAAGGAAACAGCTCCAATCAAAGCAACAAAGGGAACACTAACACCAATACTTCTGATTCTGCACCTGGCAGAGAATCTGAAAAGTCTAAAGGCAAGCAACCCATGCATCAACAGGAAGACAATTATGATGCCTTTCCTAAGGAAATGGATGATGATGATGTGTTTGATGCCACTTACTGTCAGAATCAAGAAGATGGTGTATTTGATGAAGCTTATCTGTTCCAGACAGAAGAGGAAGCTGTAGATCTTGAACATGAAGAGTTGGTGAGAAAGTTCAAGATGGAAAATGAAGCTAGGAAGCGAAAGCTCAGGGACTTTCAGAAGCTCCTAGAAGACAAGCTGATTACTGAAGAAGAAATCAAGAAGGAAAAGCAGAAAATCTATGATGCTGCCTGTGTGCAGAAGAATCTTGATATTAAGCACAAAGTTGGTAAGAGTTGGGACATTGCACGGAGAATCATCAATGGACCTCAAAGGGAACCCTTCGACGACAAGAAGTTCATGTCTTTGATCTATGATCTAAGGGAGGTAAACCCTGATGAGGATTTATTTATGCATGCTCTATCTCTTGAACTGTGGTACATTACTGTTGCAGTCAGGAATCTGCTAGATCAATGGGAACTCATCATATACACAAGGAGAAACGGGACATTCAGACTCTCAGTTGAATTCTTAAAGTCATTTACAGTAACTGAGCTCTGGGTGCTTCGTAACAAAGTTAAAAGAAGCTCTAATTTGAATGAACTCCTTCGAGACAAGCTGATGGAACATGCTGAATTCAATAGTCCTCAGATTGTCAAGAAACCTTATTGTTTGAAGTTCATCAATGACGACGTCATAAATACTGTGTATCTGAATGATGAGTCCTTCCCAAAGTACCCGGTGAACCAACTGATCCTTGCATCTACTCTCCTTAGAACCAAGGGATTTGCTTCGAAAGAGAAGGCTGATGCTGATAAAGTTATAGCTGACTACTGTCTTCGGAATGGTATTTCCAAATATACAAGGAAGATGAAGCAAGTCACAAAGACTCAGCCTGCTGACTTTCAGGAGGACCCTGTGGATTTGGAAGTTATGCATCAACTGGCTCTGGCTAACGAAAGGATGAAACGTGGTGAAGCCACTACTGCAGAAAAGCCATCCAGGGAAGAACCTTCAACTCCTATTCTTCACAATTCTGATTCTGAAGAAGGAGAAGTTGATCTATAGATTATAGGGTATTGTAATATCTGTTCCAAAGGAACACCCCTTTTGTAATCTATCTTATTATGTTTGAATCTGGTAAATGTTTAATGAATACCAGAAACTTTTGCTATTTATCTTTCAATGTTTAATCCTTTGTCTTATCAGTTAGTTGAGTTATCCTCTCGATAATTTGCATGTTATGTTAACAAACAAATAGGGGGAGATTGAAAGGCATATGTTAAGCCTATTTGTAATTAAGAGGAATCAACTCAACTCTGATAAGAAAGCAAGTAAATAGCAAGTACTGTTATCCGGAATCCGTACGAAGAACGTCAAATGATTTATTGAAGATTTTATGTCAGAAGAATTTCAGGATGCTGCTGCAAACCACTGGAAGAAGTTCATTAATATGATCAAGCCTCAGTGTACAAATAATCTTTTGTAGCACGTCCAGAAGATCAGAAGGTATAAAGTTTAAATACTTTATTTATTCAGAGGTTTCCATATTGTGTCAACAAATGAAGATGAACTAAGAAGACGAAGAATCGACGAACAAGCCACTGCCTAATTGTTTAATTGACAAGGAATATTTAATTCAGCTAGTTACAGATGAACCAGACAGTACATTTATGTATCAGCTCATCCGGTTAAATATTCTGAGTCAAGAGAAGGTGATCGTTCAATCAAGTCGAAGATCATAATTATTTAAAGAAGACTGAAGACTCTGCTGAAGAAGGAAAAGGATAATTAATTATCTAATTAATTATTTCACTTCTCAAAATAATTATATTGGATGTGTAATTTATTTATTAAATTAATTCTATCTCGAATTAATCTAATTTATGAATCTATGCATTTAATATAATTAAGTGAATATTAATTGGTTAATTAATTAAAGGGAAAATGGATTGTCTACTTGAAATACACAAGGAAAGACAATCTATTTGATTGTCTAGTTGAAAAACAAGAAGGAAAGACAATCTAATTGATTGTCTAAGTGTTAAAACACAAGGAAAGACAATCCAAGGCATTGTCTTGCTAAAACAAGCAAGGTAAGACAATCCAGTGGATTGTCTTGCTGTTTTAAGCAAGGTAAGACAATCCAAAGGATTGTCTTACCGACTGTTGCCTTCTCACAACACGGCAAGACAATCTCCTAGATTGTCTTACCGCATTTCTTCCCCTTCCTTGACACGGGAAGACAATCCTTGTGATTGTCTTACCGATTTATGCATTGTCTTGCCTTGGTAGCTTGCAAGACAATCCTTGTGATTGTCTTGCCGATTGTAGAACAGTAAGACAATCTCCCAGATTGTCTTACCGCACTTCTCAATTGTCTTACCGACCCCTAGATTGTCTTGCCCACGGATTTCATTGTCTTACTAGTTGTAGACAATTAATTTAATTGTCTTACAAGCTCTAAAATAGCAAGACAAAGTGCCAAATTGTCTTAGCAAGCTAGGGATTGTCTTTGCCACCATTGTCTTACTAGTTCAAGGGTTTTGCCTATAAATATGGCTCTCCCTCATTCATTTCTTGTTGTTCAAAGTATTGTAAAAGCTTTCAAGTTGTGCTAAACTTGCTATTCGTTAAAACCGCAGTTTACTGTGCTTTGATCATTCGGTTGTTTTGTTCCACCGAGTTAGAATACTTTCTGTCAAATTTATTCTACGAACTAGTGGACATTAAAACGAACCATATTAATTATATAACGACTTAAAACATTGTTATATTAATTAATCTTAATCTGATTAACAAGTTACATTCCAATCAGATTTATTCCGCCGCGATAATTTTGTGACGATTGTATTCAACCCCCCCCCCCCCCTTCTACAATCGTATCTGGACCTAACATACAGTATATGTAAGGTAAACATCACTAGCCATTATTAAGATTTGTAAAAAACTCTATCATTGACCACAAGGGTTACTAACTTACACCGTAACTGTGGAAGATGGTTGTTAGATGTTGAAAACGTTAACTATAAATTAACATAGTTATCATTTCGTCGAAATTCTTACAACTAAATCTATTTTTTTATTCACAGACTATAGTTTCACTACATGCTTCATTTACTTTTTAGAAAGCCGACATATCACTAGATTTGTCACAAGCTCTTGTCTGTTCAGAACCCTTGGAGCCTAAAACTCGATTTTACTCTAAAAAACATTCATTTAAGTTATCAAGTTATTTGAACATATCCGAATGTTTCTGGGAAATTCTCCTGATAATATTCTTCTCTATGAGATAAATTGGTAAATCTTTTCGGACTTAATGCCCTTTTAACCCTCAAAGTTTGCAGCTTGGACGGAGAGCAGTTTCTTTGCTCGATTCTAGCAACTTATCTACTGTGGCTTCAATAATTCACGAGGGAAACTGGAACCTTGGTTCCTCAACTGACTGCACTATGCTTCAACTCCGTACTATCTGTGCGAATATTGCAATTCAGAGCCGTGATGAAATTCTCTGGGATGGTGTTGCCTACACAAATCTTAGTTTGTCTACTATCTGGAGTAGCATGCGTCCTACGGGTGTGACCCCTCCTTGGTTTAATTTTGTTTGGAGCAAGTTTCGGATTCCTAAATTTGCCTTCACTGCTTGGTTGATAATTCAAGAAAAGCTCCTCACGCGTGACAGGATGGTATTCTTTCACATGCGGACCTGCACTAGGTGTGTTCTCTGTAATGTGGCAGATGAGACTCATGCCCACTTGTTCTGTGATTGTACATTCGCTCGTAATGTACTTTCTGCCTGGTTAATCCCTATCTCTACGGCTTGGGCTGATTTTCAAGTTGGCAGAATTGTTGGTAATCCTAGTGCTGATTCGCTAAAGAAGGAGATGACATATCTTTATGTCTCTGCTGCTTGGTATGCTATTTGGAGTGAACGTAATCGGCGAATCCACACTAGTGACAACCCACATACTGTTGGTAATTTGGTTCTTGGAGCTAAAAGAGCTGTTCGAGAAAAGCTGGCGACTAATGTCACATTTAAGAATCGCCTTCGCAGGGATCCTCTCCTTGTTTCATTTCTGTATTAATTTGGTTTGGCTGTTGGTTTAGATAATGCGTTCTATGCTTGTTTAGCTGCCTAACTTTGCTGCTAGTAGTTGAGGTTATTGTTGTACCTTCTATCGGTTATCGCGGGGTATGCCCCTAGAATTGTATCTTTTCTTAATTCATTAACTTAGCAAAAAAAAAGTTTAGGGTGGTGTACCGATGCGGCCTCGATGTTTTAAATCGACCGAATCAACCCTCCAAGTATCCGATATGTTCCTTTTAACCCTCATTACCGGTATGAATACAAAAAACAGTATAACAACAGAGGGTAATATGCAGGGTAAAGTATGGGTGTTCCTTTTAAGCCCTAAAATATACACATCGAGTAAACAGTTGAAGAAGAAGAAAAGCAGAAGAAAACTAACATCAGAGAGGTAAAAACAAGTACACAACAACTTTAAAAAAGTAGTTGTAGTTACTGGTGGTACTAGATGCATTGGTGGAGCGACGGCCCGTATATTTGTGCAGCATGGTGCAAAGGTGGTGATTGCTGGTCGTCAAGACGAACTAGGCCGATCTTTATGAAAAGATCAAGACGATCTTTCTTATTTTCACCGTGATGATATTAATGAATCAGATGTACAAAATTTGGTTGATTTCACCGTCACCAAGCATGGTAAGCTTGACAATATGTTTCCTAATGCTCGCATCACAGGTTTGAATGATCCAAGAATATCAGCAACAACATATCAAGATTTCAAGAGTGTGTTCGATACTAATGTTTTTGGTGCATTCTTGTGCGCCAAACACGCGAGTAGAGTCATGGTTCTTGCAAGAAGAGGCAGCATATTGTTCCCTATAAGTGTTGCATCAGTAGTTCATGGAGATGTGCCACATGCCTAGTGTGCTTCAAAGCATGCGGTTTTGGGTTTGGCATAGAATTTGTGTGTAGAGATGGGGAGTTACGGGGTAAGAGTTAACTGTTTATCTCCTGTGAGTCTCCAGCATCTAGCAGCCAATACTAGTTAAGGTAGATTCCTCAAAAACACAACCATCGTGAAAACCGAAACCGAGTGCACTACAACAAATCAGCCTTTTTACGACGGAAATTAAGCCTGCATTCCGTCGTAAGTTACGATGAAATTAAGCGTGCATTCCTTCAGATCTGGACCATTTTTTATTATTTTTCATTTAGGAAATCAATTTAAATAAGGAACTTACGACGAAACGTATATGTCATCGTAAGTTTGGAATATAAAAACGACACCGTACTCGGAATCAGAACATTTAAATTTTTTTCAATTCAGTGAAAAATAATAAAATAACGAACTTAAGATGCTTTTGTGTTCCGTCGTAATAAGTTACAACGGATTGTAGACTGTCCGTCATAAGTTGAGGCGCGAAGGTGTTCCGTCGTAAGTTATCCGTCGTAAATACCCTGTTTTGTTGTAGTGGTGTGTAAATATTATAGACATAATTAGACAAGCAAAGCTCTGTTTTTATCCTTGCCATCTGTGTAGGTCTGATGGTTGTCTATTTTTAAGACTTTAAAATGTTTTCATCTATTTAAACACACACACATTCAGCACATATATTTAATTGCTGATATGAATTAATGTACGTAGATACCGGGAATGATCGTGGAAATGCCTACCGTGCTTCAAATTTCATAGAGATATCATCTTTTTAATTCATAAGATCTTGGTATGAAACCTTGAGATACTTGTTATCTTGCAATTCCAGGACATGATCATGGAACTGTTTTGAGTTCCCACGTCGAGAACACATAAAGGCAACACATGCTGAGATACCAAGGGGTAGAAGAACAAGGGGAGTATGATTTTCTTGTTCAACGAGACCTTTACGGACAAGAAGGCAATTGCAGAGCTTGAATACCTCCACAAAACTATAAATTTCCAACAATTGAAAAAACACTGAGTTTTGAAAACTAACCTTGTCTAGGCATTTCCGCGATCTTACTGTGCTTCAATGCATCAGGTCTTACGAATTAATGTAGGTCTGATCAGGGCGGATCTACACTACAAGAAAACAGATCAAAACCGACCACCTAAAACCGACCATCGCGAATAAAACTTACCGATGGTCGCGTGGTCGGTTTTACTGTGTCAAAACCGTAAAACGACGATGGACTGTGTGACATGGCAACACATAAAACCGACCGTTACACGTGGTCGGTTATGTGTATGACATGGCACACTCATAACCTACCGTTCCCCGTGGTCGGTTTTGTGTTCTGCGAAAAAATAATATAAAAAAACAATTTAAATAAAAATATCTATGCGTCAGTCCCTTAAAACGACGTCGTTTTTTTTGTTTGGTATCAAAACCGACCGACACGGCGGTCGATTTTAATCTGCAGCTTTTATATCACTTTTAGCTAGTAGTGAGCTCTCATTCACTTCAAATAAAAATCAAAAGAGAGCAAAAGAGCTAAAGTGGGGAAGAAATATTGCTTGCAAACATTTCAAGTAAGTGATTTTCATTTCTTTGCATTAAATGTGTGTGTGGTGGGTGTGTTAAATGTGTTTGTTATATTAAATGTGTGTGTATGTATTTGCATTGAATGCTTGTATTAAATGTATGAAATTCATGTGAAATTATTTGTTAAATGTATGTGTTATTACATGTGTGTATTGAATGTATGTGTTATTACATGTGTGTGTTAAATGTGTGTTAAATGTATGTGTGTGTTAAATGTGTGTGTAGATGCCAAACTTGGATCGAAGTTGGATTAGTAATCAAGTGCAAAGTGATAAAATTTCGTTAACTCCGGAATATAGGAATGGTGTAGAAACTTTTTTAAAATTTGCAAGTGAAAATGGAATGGGAGAAGATGGTACAATGAAGTGTCCTTGTAAACGGTGTAGGAATATTAATTGGTTAAGTATCGATGATGTTAGATTTCATCTACTTGCTAAGGGGATGCTTGAGGGTTATACCGTTTGGACATCACATGATGAAGAAAAAGGAAGAAAACATAGTCGAACATCGCATCATCGTTATTGTGTTCGGGAACCTACGAGGGTCAAACAACCGGTAGATTTGAATGCGATGCTACATGATTTTGCCGGTGAAAATTCCGAATTTTATAACAACGTGGATACGGGAACTAGAAATGTAGAAGAAGTTCCAAATGATAGTGCAAGAAAATTGTATGAGGTGATTGTTGAAAATGGAGCACCTATTTATCCCGGTAATACGAAGTATACAAGATTAAGCTTTACCACAAAATTGTTAGAATTTAAGAATATCTCACATTGTAGTAATAAGGCTTTTGATAGTTTGCTTACACTTTTTGCGGATGTATTACCAAAAAAACACACGTTGCCCCAAACTTATTATGAAATGAAGAAGATAATGAAGGGTTTGAGGGTTGAATATCAAAAGATTGATTTATGTGAGAATGATTGTATGTTTTTTTATGGAGATGATGAGGATAAAGTTGTGTGTGATATATGTGGTAAAGATCGTTATCGGGATGTTTTGAGGAAAGATGGTAAAAAAATACCAAAAAAAATATTGAGACATTTTCCTTTGATTCCTCGACTACAACGCTTGTATATGTCAAAACATACATCCGACCATATGAGATGGTACAAGAATCGAGATGTCAAAGATGGAGAAATTAGTCATCCCGCGGACGGAGAAGAGTGGAAAAATTTTGATCGTCGATATCCATCATTTGCTCAAGATATTAGTAATATAAGGCTTGGCCTTGCAACCGACGGTTTCAACCCATTTAACCCTACCGGGAAAAAAACATATAGTGTATGAAAAAACCCTATATGTTTATGACCGATATAGTGCCAGGGTCCGAATAGCATTGGCAAAGATATTAACGTTTATCTAAGGCCTCTCATTGATGAAATGAAGATATTGTGGAATACAGGAATTGAAACATATGATCAATCTTCGAAACAAAATTTTACAACGAGAGCGGCTCCTATGTGGATAATTAGTGATTATCCCGCTATGAGTATGATAAGTGGATGGTCGGGTAAAGGAAAATTAGGATGTCAAGTGTGTCTTGGAAGTGTGCAAGGGTTTCAATTAAAACATTGTGGTAAATGTAGTTTCTATGGCACGAACCGAATATTCCTTGAACCAAATGATCCACTACGTCGGAAAAGTAATTTGTTTGATAATGCGGAAAGAAGATTGTTTTGTGGTCGTTTGTCCGGGGAGGGTGTAAAGGAGTTGCTTGACGGTTTAGTTTTTCCACCACCCGGAAAGACTAATGCAAAGGCGAGGAGTATCGGATATGGGGAACAGCATCATTGGACTCATGTTCCAATTTTTTATAAACTCCCTTATTGGTCTTCACATAGTTTACGATATTCAATTGTAAAGCATAATGTAATATGTAATGTAATGTCGATAACTCAACAGTAGATTAAGAACAGGAAACAATAACTAAGTATCGTACAGGAATCTACAGAGTTGAAGATACGATTCAAGAAGTTGAAGGCAATCAAGATATCTGAGACGTACAGCAAATCACTGATAGAAGTTCATTAAAATGTTCAAGCCTCGGTGAAGAATAAAGTCAAAGTGGTTTCTGATGTCAAGGTTGTCCAAAGATCAAGATTCTCAGTTCTGGAAGATTCAAGTACATCCTCTCTGATTATTCGTAATCAGAATCACTGAAGCAATACTCAAGTCTAGTGAGACTGATTAAGTATGTTGTCAAGAAAAGAAGACGGAGAATTAATTCTGTATTAGTCGTTCGTGAACCAGACCAGTGCACAGGACGTCAGTACGTGTGAATTGGATTCGAAGGATTCAGTCAAGATAACTTAATCAAGTCAAGGTGAAGCATCCTCCAATTTAACTAGTAAATACTTATATGTATATATGTGACACACATATATATATATATGTATAAGTGTACGAACCCGTTCTATTTTGGAACAAGGAAGAATTTATGCATAATTCTTTCCTTGCGCCAAAATGGAACAAGGAAGAATTAATACATAATTCTCTCCTTGCGCCAATTCATCCAACTTGGTTCCTTGCGCCACACATGTTCCTTGCGCCAATTCCATTTAACAATTCTTTTGAATTGTTTCAACTGGAACGAGGAAGAAAATCAGTTTAATCTCTTCCTTGCGCCAATTGATTGGTTTAAACAATTCAATTAATTGTTTTGGCGCAAGTTGAATAAGGAACGAGGAAGGATGGAACGAGGTAGCTATTTTCTGATTGGTGGAGAGCTTCCTTGCGCCTAGCGCAAGCACAAGCTGAGTTTGTCCCCAAAGTCTATAAATAGAGCTTTGTGTCCTCATTTGAGGACAACTACACACTTTGTAAACTGCACACAATATACACATTCTCGAGAGCAAGTTAGAATATCATTTTAGTCGAGAGTTTGTATTAGAGTGCTTGTAGTCTCTGCAGCCGACATTCGTGTTGGAGTTTGTAGCATCCGAGGATTATTTTTAATATAAGAATATTCCCCGACTTGCTGGAGTTGTTTATTTACGATTGATTTAACTGGACTTAAACAGTAATATTCCGCAATCGAATTAATCGAAGAATTTGGTATAGACGTATTCAACCCCCCCCCCCCTTCTACGTCTGATTGGACCTAACAATTGGTATCAGAGCTTAGCTGATCGATATACAGATCTGAGATCCGTAACCAATCTGAAAAGCTAGCTGTCCGTACAATCGTAATTTTATCTGATAACAATGTCGACACACAAGTTAGGAATCAAAGTACCTCCATTTGACAAGGATGACTACAACAACTGGAAGATGAAGATGTTGCTGTACATCAGAGTTGCTAATCCCATGTACATTGGGATTCTGGAAAATGGCCCGTTTGTGCCAATGAAGATTATTCCTGAATCTGTTGAAAATGGTGTTCGTATTCCACAGAAGTCTGTTCCCAAAGAGAAAAGTGAATACACTGACACTGATAAGGAATATGTTGCACATGACCATAATCTGCAACTCATAATTGTTGAATCAATGACCAAGACTATGACACATCTGATACTAAGTCTGAAAACTTCAAAGCAGATGTGGGACACTGTTGAGGCATTGATGGAGGGATCTGAAGAAGTCAGGGAAAATAGATACGATATGCTAATTGCCAGATATGAAGCATTTCAGGCAATACCTGGAGAGAACATTTCTCAAATCTATGAAAGGTTCATGCTGTTGTTGAATGAACTCACCCTACATGGAAAGACTTATCCACAGAAAGAGATTAACAGAAAGTTCTCATTTGTGATGCCACCCCATCTAGTTGTAAAGACAGAGACCATCCGGGAAAGAAGCGACTTCAGAACTATGACTTTGGAAAAGCTGTTTGGAAAACTGAAGACGTTTGAGATGGAACTTGAACAAAGAAAGATCATATATGGTGGTGGATCAACAGAATCCAAGAGTATGGCCTTACAGAAGACCACTGCACTTATTGCTGATCAACCATACTTTGGTTATCAACAATTAGTTGAATATGGTATCAATGATCACACTGTTGCTCAGAGTGATTGTTCATCCATCAAAGCTGACTATCCTTCTACCAATACTGAGATTGTAGAAGCTGAAATTGATGAAGTTTCTGGAGAACCGGAGGATGAGTTCTACACTCTGGAAGAGCTGGAGCAGCTGGAAGATAAGTCAATGGCTTATATGGCTGCAAGGTTCAAGCATATCAAGTTCAGAAAGAACCCCCGGTACAAGAAAGCTTCAGGGAACAAGTTTCAGGGTAAAGGAGGATACTCAGGGTCAGGGTCAAAGAGTACTGGCAGTTTCAAATCTAACATGTATGACAAGAGCAAGGTCAGATGCTACAACTGCAATGACTTAGGGCACTTTGCAACAGAGTGCAGGAAACCCAAAGCGGCTCCTGTCAAAGAAAGAAGCAACTCATATGATAAGAAGAATTCTTATGAGGATCTGAAGAAAGAGAATGAGAAGCTAAAAGCTAAGTTGGAAGCAATGGTGGCCAAGCACAAAGGAAGGGCTTACATTGCTGAGGGAAAAAGCTGGGATGACACAGATTCTGATGATGAACCTGTCCAGAGCAATTATGCATTTGCATTAATGGCTAACACTGTCGAGGAATCTCCATCTCAGGTATCTCCTGAAATTTCTGTTGATGACATGACTACTGCTGATTATAAAAAGACTATAAATGAACTAGGTCAAGAGATGTATAACTTGCACACTAGTTTATTAGCTTCAGAATCAGATAACTGTAGTCTTTCTCTAAAGATAGCTAAACTTGAAGAAAGAGTAGATGAATTAGCTTTAGAGAAACTCATGAACACTAACCTTAAAGATAGAATTGAATATCTAGAGAATAAGGAGAAGTGTAGTGCAGAAATTGAGGAGTCCCTTAGGTCTCAGATTGCTGACCTAGAAACTAAGCTTAGGGCCTATCAGAATTCTGCTTTTCTACAGAAAGAGATCTTGGATAGTCAAAGGGTTGATAAGAAGGTTGCTATTGGCCTTGACTATAGTTCTTTGGAAAGAGCTAAAAGAAAGAAGAGAAAAGAGAATGAAGGCATATTTATTTCAGCAGGAACTGAGAATGCTCCTGAAGGAACAAATATACCTAAAATTCTGAAGAACACCAAGACCCCTATCTTTAGAATGGCACAAACAGAACCTCTGATAGAAGAAGACCTTGTCATCAAGGAAGAGTTGAAAAATGAGGAAGTTGTTAAGCCTCAAGTAAAACAGGAATCACAAGATGTACCTCCTAATTCCCATGTCAGAGATGACTCAGATAAAACTGGATTAGGAAGTACTAGTTCCAACAAAAAGAAGAACAACAGGAATGGCAAGTTAGATCCTAAGAACACCAATTCTAGGAATTCTAATGCTAGAAAGGTTTGTAATAATTGCAATTCCACTAATCATCTTACTCATGCATGTAAAGTGATTAAAGTAGATAATTCTGTCTCTAGCATGCCTAATACTGTTAACATGAATGCTGTTCATTTGCCATGTGGTAGAGTAGGTTGCATGCTATGTGCTATGAATATGATGTCTGCATGTTTTACCATGTTAAATGCATCGTTTTCTGCATCACCTGCCATGAATATGAATATGCCTGCACCTTCTGTTGCCCCTGTGGCAAAGACTGCTTGTCCTTCTAAGAAGAAGGAAACTCCCAACTCCAAGTCTAAAAGCACTTCTGCTAAGACTAAAAAGGAGAAGAGTCCAGTCACCTCTGAACAAGCACATGTTAAACCAGTCTCTGTTGATAATCCTGTTTCTACTAAACCACCTGGACCCAAGAACGTCTGAGTACCAAAGAAAGTTTAATCCATTTGTGAATGCAGGGCACAGGAAGGAAGAGTAAAGTTGTGTGGGTTCTTGATAGTGGTTGTTCAAGACACATGACTGGAGAAAAGTCCCTGCTCACAGATGTGGTGATGAGAACCGGCCCAATTGTAATCTTTGGAGATGACAGCAAAGGATTTACAACGGGATATGGTAAGCTGAAAGTTGGAAATGTCATCATTGAAGATATCTCTCTGGTGGAAGGACTCAAGCACAACTTACTCAGTATCAGTCAGTTCTGTGACAAAGGATACGACGTAATCTTTCAGAAGGAAGTTTGCTTAATCCAGAACCGGAAGAACAAGGATCTTACACTCCGTGGTGTAAGAAAATCAAGTTTGTTTATAGCCGACATAGACTCAGCAAGTAAGGGGGAGGTCAAGTGTTTCTACACCAAAGCCTCTGCTGATGATAGTTGGTTATGGCATCGCAAGCTCTCACACTTAAACTTTAAGACTATGAACTCTTTAGTCAAAAGAGAACTTGTGAGAGGATTGCCACAGAAAGAATTCTGTCAAGAAGGACTCTGTGATGCATGTGAAAAAGGAAAGTCAAAGAAAGCATCACACAGGAGCAAAGGCATGACTGACATTGGTTCACCCCTTCAACTGATTCATATGGATCTGTTTGGACCAGTCAACATTCCTTCTATGTCAAGAAAGAGATATGCTCTTGTGATCGTCGATGACTATTCAAAATACACATGGGTATTATTCTTACATACAAAGGATGAAGCAGCACAAGTCATCATTGATCATATCAAGAAGATTGAAAAGGAAGCAGATTTGCCAGTAAGGGCAATCAGATCAGATAATGGAACAGAATTTCGAAATGCTGTTCTTAATGAATTCTGTACTGATAAGGGTATTTCTCGTCAGTATTCAGCTCCAAGGACTCCACAACAAAATGGTGTCGTAGAAAGGAAGAACAGGACCTTGATTGAAGCAGCAAGGACAATGATTAGTCAATCAAGACTTCCAATCTATTTCTGGGCTGAAGCTGTGAATACTGCTTGCTACACTCAAAATCGTACCCTGATTAACAAAGATTTGGATAAGACTCCGTACGAAGTAATGGCCAACAGAAAACCATCACTGAGTTACTTTCATGTGTTTGGTGCAAAATGCTATGTTCTTAAAGAAGAGCATCTGGGTAAGTTTGATGCTAAAGCTGAAGAAGGCATCTTTCTGGGGTATTCCTTAGAGTCAAAGGCCTACAGGGTTTATCTGATCAATGACGACAAGCTGATTGAAAGCATCAATGTAAGGTTTGATGATACCAAGCTCCCAAGTCTTCAAAAGGAAAATGAATCTGATTCTCTAGAATTTGAGAACTTAGATGACATCTATATTGGAGAAGATGAACCTGAAGCTGATACTAGAGAACCTAATGCAACTGAAAGAACTGCTGATCCTGAACCATCTGGAGGAAGTGTTGGTAACAATACAAATGATCATCATGATCACAGTGGTCAAAGTGGAGGATCATCAAATAGGATTAGCATCAGTTCAGGGGGAGCAAGTCACATTAGTGGATCTACTAGTCGTCACACTCAACACAACAATGATTACGGTGAATCATCAAGATTGAATCTGCCAAGACCAAGGGTATGGAGCCGAGACCATCCCATTGAACAAATCATTGGTGATCCTGACACAGGAGTACAGACTAGAAGAGCAACTCAAAATGAATGCAACTTTGCTGGATTTTTGTCTCAGACAGAACCAAAGAAAGTTGAAGAGGCTCTAAATGATCCAGATTGGGTATCTGCAATGCAGGAAGAACTCAATCAATTTGAAAGGCAGAAAGTTTGGAAGCTGGTGCCAAGACCTAAAGGAAAATCTATAGTTGGCACTAGATGGGTTTTTAGAAACAAGCTGGATGAAGATGGTACTATCACGAGGAATAAGGCAAGACTGGTAGCAAAGGGTTACTCGCAAGAGGAAGGAATCGATTATGATGAAACCTATGCTCCAGTTGCTAGGCTTGAAGCAATCAGGATGTTCTTAGCATTTGCTGCACATTCCAACTTCAAAGTATATCAGATGGATGTGAAAAGTGCATTCCTGAATGGTGATCTCGAAGAGGAAGTTTATGTTGAACAACCCCCTGGGTTCGAAGACAAAGAATTTGAAGACTTCGTGTATTTTCTCTTCAAAGCTCTTTATGGTCTGAAGCAAGCCCCTCGAACCTGGTATGACACTCTTTCCAAGTTTCTACTTGAAAATGGTTTCACCAGAGGTATCATCGATAAAACTCTTTTCCATAAAAAGCATAAGAATGATGTGATTCTGGTACAAGTATATGTCGATGACATTATATTTGGTTCTACTAATGATCTTTTGTGCGAGAGATTTGCTAAACTTATGCAGAGCAAGTACGAGATGAGCATGATGGGAGAATTGTCCTTCTTCCTAGGACTTCAAGTACTTCAGAAGCCTGACGGTATTTTTATCTGTCAATCAAAGTACATCAAGGATCTTCTGAAGAAGTATGGAATGGAAGAGGCATCTCCTGCCAAAACTCCTATGCCAACTGCTGTCAAACTTGATCAGGACAAATCTGGTAAGTCAGTTGACATCACGAGGTATCGAGGTATGATTGGCTCTCTCTTGTACTTAACTGCTAGTAGGCCAGATATCATGTTCGCAACTTGTTTATGTGCTAGATTCCAGGCTGATCCTAAAGAGTCTCATCTTATAGCTGTTAAGCGTATTTTTAGGTATCTTAAAGGAACCCCCAATCTTGGGATATGGTATCCTAAAGATACAGGTTTTGATCTGATTGGCTATACAGATTCTGACTTTGCAGGATGTAAGATTGATAGGAAAAGTACTTCAGGAAGCTGTCAGTTTCTTGGACGAAGGTTGGTGTCATGGTACAGCAAGAAGCAACACTCCGTGTCTACGTCTACAGCAGAAGCTGAATACATAGCTGCTGGGAGTTGCTGTGCTCAAATTTTGTGGATGAGGAATCAACTACAAGATTATGGATTCATGTTGGATAAAATTCCGATTCTGTGTGATAACACGAGTGCCATTGCCATTGCCAACAATCCTGTTCAACACACCAGGACAAAGCATATTGATATCAGGTATCATTTTCTTCGTGAGCATGTCATGAATGGAACAGTAGAGTTACACTTTGTACCTACTGATCAACAAATTGCAGACATCTTCACTAAACCACTAGACAAATCCACTTTCTCTAGATTGGTTGGTGAACTTGGGATGTTAAATCTGTCTAATTAAATTAGACAATCAATAACTGCAATTTGTTCGTAAGTTCACAAGTATTTAAATGTCCATATTTCTAGGACTTGTGAATTTACAAGTGCATCCAGTATTTTAAGTATTTTAATTGCTAATTAGTTCTAATTGATTTGCCATGATATATGTGATTATGTGTTTAATTGCTTAAATGGTAGATTGTTAAAGTTAATTGCATAAATTGTTTAAGTGTTTTATTCAATTAATGAATATAAATATTTAAATGATTCAATTATTTTAGTTTAAGAATAGTTAATGGACTTGAAGCAATTCAATGAGTATTAGTTTCCATTAATTAAATTTAAACTAAAATAAGCAGCATAGTATATTTAAATTAAGTTTACTAAAATCAATTTAGTTTAATTTAATTTAAATAATAACTGTGATTTGTCTTCTTGTAGCATAGTTAAATTTAACTTGAATTAACTATAGTTAATATAGTTTAATTTGATTTAAATTACTAACTGTGAATTTGTTTTTTGTTTTAATCAAATGATTGGTGCAACTTAGTTTATCAGTTTTGTCTGTTTAATTTGATTAAAAGAGTTCCTTGCGCTCAGATATATCAACTGGCGCCAAGAAACAAATCTGTAGTTAAATTAAACACTCAAATAATTTTTCAACTTGCGCCACACAAATCTTTTGATTAAAACAAATTCGAATACCTTCTCCTTGCGCCAGGTATTTTACTTTATTTTATTTTTATTTCTTTATTTTATTCTTTCTTTCTTTCCTTGCGCCAACTCCTTGCGCCAGGAAATCGTTTTACTTTTATTCCTCGCGCTTTTCCTCCTTGCGCCTCCTCTTTCCTGGCGCAAGCAATAGATTTATTTTTGTTTTATTTTCTTTAATTTCGTTCCTTGCGCCGTTCTTTTACTGTTGTTTTTGTTTTTATTTTATTTGTTTTCTTCCTTGCGCTGCTTCCTCGCGCCAGGAGAACCCCCCTGTCTCCCTCCTTGCGCCACTAACGCATGCATACATACTGTTCTTCATCACAAAAGCACTTCATCGCCATTTTCAAATTAACCTCACGAACTGCCACCCATTTTGTACTTAAAATCATATCGAAACTCTGCCCATTTTTAAAACCGTTTGTAGTTTTGGAATCCCCTCGCAAAGCCCGTTCTTTTCATATAAAAATCTTTACGATCCGTGATCGTTTTTCGTTGGGGTTTTCAAGACTTTTCAACTTCCGGGCTTAGTTTCTACGTGATTTTGGTGTTAAAAATTTGCGATTCCGATACCATTAGTCTTAGAATTTCGAAAGGAACAACATACTTAAGTTTCATTAAGTTTCGAAATTATAAGAATTAGGGTTTTTCGGCTCGTGTTTAAATTATTATTTTCGTACCATTGTGATATATTTGTCTCGTTTCTAAACAAACAAAATTTTCCTTCATTTTTAATTTATTTAAATTAAAAATGGCTGCAAATTTTGTAATTCCAAAGACAAATTACACTATTGTTGCAAATAATGATTTAATCAAATCGCAAAATTTTAAAAGATGGGTTCGTTTCTTGAGTGAAGTCTCAGTTGCACGTATAGCCATGACTCAACATACACTGCTGATTAATGATTTACTTCGAGATTTTATGAACACAGCACGTGTTAGCGATGTTGATCAAGTTTTAGGTGTAAGTTGCGTGATTCAAGGTCGGAACATCACTATAACTGAGACATTGCTGAATGAAGTACTGGGACTTCCAACTGCCAATTTTGTCCCAGTACCTACTGAAGAGGAACGCATAGCATTTTTCAATCAGATCAACTGTTCACTTGATGATCAAGGAAGGTTACCCAAAAAGATATATGTCACTCATCTCCCAAAGGAATGGAACTTTTTCTTCTCATGTGTATCATATGTCTTTGCTCCGAAGGTTGGCGGATTTCATGGTCTCACAACTTTCAATCAGAATTTTGGCATTGCCATTGCTAAAAACCGGCCAATCAACTTTGGGCATCTGATCATGGAAGAGTTCCAAAGGACACTGACAGGACCTCGTACTTCAATGTTATATCCACGATTCTTCCAGCTGGTCCTCAATCATGCACTGTCCACAACGGAGAAAGCTGCATATGCTCGTTGTGTAACTTCTAATAACTCTTATCTTTCTCTCAAACAGCTGATGATTCTCCATAACAAAGCCAATTATCCAAATAATCATCCTGTGGTACTAACCCAAGTACTAAGAAATTTCTTTGAGAATATGAATGTACAGGTACAGGTACCACAAGGACAGGCTGCTCCTGAAATCCAGGATGATGTGAATACTGAAGAAGCTGCTGAAGTTGATCCTGCTGCAGAGCCAGTGACTGAAGCCACTGAGGGACATGCTCCTATGGATGTTGATGCTGATCCAGTAGTCCCTCCACGTGAGTCTGATGTCATCTCTGAAAGGGCTGTAAACTACGATGATCTATTCACATACAATTACACTCCGGAGCAACCAACAGGTTCTTCTGAATTTAATCCTGATAATTTATCTTTTCATCCTGATGAATTGTGGATGAATATGCTAGACTCAGATGATCCTCTTCTTCTACATGCCAATGCGTTTGCAATCCCACAAACTCATAACCAAGGCATTCCTTCACACACCTCTGAAGAAAAAAACCTCACACCCCTCTAGCCATACAGCTACAAATTCTGAGAGAGAGGGAGAAGATCTTCTAAGTGCACCACTAAAAAGTGTTGTTTCTGACACTACCACCTTATCTCTTAGCACTTCAGGAGATCTACAACATGAGGCAACTGTAACACCGCAAATTTCATCACCACTACCAACTCATATCACTACTTCGCACAGTAAGGTGCACACACTTGATGAATTGACGGTTGCAAACACCTTGTCGACCATGTCACGGTCAGACACTGCTGTTTTTGATTCTTTCGAGGATCCAGTGCCTTCACAGGCAAATGAGGGAAACTTGGATGTTCTGCCAACTTCAACATCCTTGTCTACCCTCCTGGGAGGAACATTCCCAGATCCCCCACGGGACCCTTCACCCCTGGAAGGTGAACGGCAATCTGCAATTGTGCCCTTCATATCAAGAAGTGAGCCAATTGTAGAGGGCTTGACTACAAGTCATTCGCTGTCAACAGCAGTTGTGGGAAACCAGGGTGCTTCGCCAACTCAAGGATCCCATCCTTCGAGCCCTGTGTCTACCCACCTTGGAATTCCAATCCAAGATCCATCTAAGGACTCACTGCCTTCGGGTAGTCGGCAACTTGCTTCTAATGAGTCAGATTCGTCTGACGAGGAAACCGAGGACGAGGCCTTACGAATCCTCATTGCACCTCCACTGACCTCTTTAAAAGGGGCTAGGGAGATTTCTTCTGCAGGTACATCTCTACTACTTGGAGCTGGAGCTAGTGTGAGTGTGAGTGATACACCAACAGAACATGTTAAACAGCACACCACAGCCCAACCGAGTGATCAACACTTGAGTGAATCGAGAGAAACACCTACAGAACGAATGAGTGAGGACCCTTCAAAAGCCATATCTTCACCTCCACCAACTGTATCACTTGCTCGATTTGAAGCCCTGGAATTTGAAGTTCGTCACTTAAAGGATGAGAATCTTGTGCTAAGGGAAGAGTTACTGGAAGTCAAGACATTTTCTAGCCAGCTTGAACAGAGATTATCAACTTTGGAAGCTCGATCTATCGCTTCTCAACTATCTCAGGAGGATAAATCAACTGAGGGGGAGAGAATGGTAGAAAAAGCAGTAAAAGGCAAAGCCAAAGCTGTGTTGGAAGGCTTAACTGAAGAAGTGTTTGAATCTGCACTCGACGGAGTTCCACTTAATGATGAACCATATATTCCTGAACACGTTGAGACAGAGTTCATTCCTGGAAATGTGATGAATGAAGAAGATCTGGAAGAAGGAGAAATCCCGCGAGTAGATGAAGTCTTTGTGGACGAGCTTGCATATCATGGTGACATGTTTCCAGAAGAAGAGATTCCAATTACTAATCCTCAGGATATTCCTGTTGTCCGACAGCAAAGGCTTGAGAGAAACAGACTAAGGGAAAGGCTTGAAAATCAAAGACGGATACGTAGGGAGAAACTGGAAGCAACAAGGTTGAAACAAGGAGTTGAATGGGATATTGCAAGATCAGTGTTTGAATTTCCTGAAGTGGTAAAGGGTAATCATGATAAAGAAGTTCAAGAAATCTTCGACGTCTTCAAAAGCAACTATGAAAATCTTCATGAGTTTCACGAAGCGTTGGACAAGGCAATCACATCTGTATCTATCATGGTTATTCCTGCACATGGATGGTCCGTACATATAACATTCATTCTGAATGGTGAAAGTAGAAGATTCAAACATGTGACTTGTGAGCTGCTGAGGAACTTATCTCTGACAGAACTGTTCGTAGTGAAAAACAAGATTATTGCCACTGGCGAGAAGTACAATGAAGTCTTCAGAGATAAGGTAGTGGAATGGCTTACTAACATCAGTGTAGAGATTCATGATAACCCTCCAGTGATCAAGTACTTCAAGGATAAGATGATCCAAAGCATTGGTCTGAAAGATGAAGCATTATCAGGATATCATCCAAGAATACTCAGTTATCTGGAAGGAGAAATCAGAAGAAAGTGTTCGAATACCAAAAAGGGAAGACTTACTGCAGAACTTCTATATGCTTATCGTCTGAACTATGCAGCTCTGAAGAACAAAAGTCTTGAATCTGTTGAACGTGAACAACCATATCCACTGCCTCCTCTTGATCCTGAAACCCCTGATGTTGTGAAACCAGCTTCTGTGTCATACAATCCAACTTCCATCACCTTCAGAAAGTTCAAGAAATCTGAGCCTGAAAAGCTAACTCTTGAAGAAATAGGTGAGTGCACCTCTAAGTGTATCTCTCGGGCAATTCGACAAGTCAAGTACTCAGTGATCAAAGAGGATAAAGCTGTACTCATCCCTCTACTTGAAATACTGAGAGTAAAGAAATGTACTGAGACTGCTCAAGACACCGAAAGAGTTCGTGCTCATCCTTCAAGACTGATGATGAATGTGGAAGGAATGAATTTGAATATTCCATTCAAAAGGCTTAAGAAAATGAGGCACCTAACCTCTCTGCAGAAAATGCAAAGAAGATTTGAAACGACTCCTCCAGTAAATGCTTTAGAGGTTGGAGCTTATAACATCATCACATCCAGGATCAAAGAAATTGAGACGAAGTTAGATCAATTGAAAGCTGAGAAAGCAGCGAAGAAGAAAGCAGAAGAAGCCCTACTAAATGCAACAGCCAAGAAAGCAAGAAGAGATTAGCTCAGTCTAGAGGAGCAATTGGCCACTTGTATTTATTTTTGATTTCTGGAAATTGTAATATATAATCCAGATTGTACTTAGTATTATTTCCTGTCTTAAGTTTAATTGCTTTTTCTATATCAGTTGAGTTATCCTCCTAAAGGATTTGCTTGTCGAACTCTAACAAACAAATAGGGGGAGATTGTAAAGCATAATGTAATATGTAATGTAATGTCGATAACTCAACAGTAGATTAAGAACAGGAAACAATAACTAAGTATCGTACAGGAATCTACAGAGTTGAAGATACGATTCAAGAAGTTGAAGGCAATCAAGATATCTGAGACGTACAGCAAATCACTGATAGAAGTTCATTAAAATGTTCAAGCCTCGGTGAAGAATAAAGTCAAAGTGGTTTCTGATGTCAAGGTTGTCCAAAGATCAAGATTCTCAGTTCTGGAAGATTCAAGTACATCCTCTCTGATTATTCGTAATCAGAATCACTGAAGCAATACTCAAGTCTAGTGAGACTGATTAAGTATGTTGTCAAGAAAAGAAGACGGAGAATTAATTCTGTATTAGTCGTTCGTGAACCAGACCAGTGCACAGGACGTCAGTACGTGTGAATTGGATTCGAAGGATTCAGTCAAGATAACTTAATCAAGTCAAGGTGAAGCATCCTCCAATTTAACTAGTAAATACTTATATGTATATATGTGACACATATATATATATATATATATATATATATATATGTATAAGTGTACTAACCCGTTCTATTTTGGAACAAGGAAGAATTTATGCATAATTCTTTCCTTGCGCCAAAATGGAACAAGGAAGAATTAATACATAATTCTCTCCTTGCGCCAATTCATCCAACTTGGTTCCTTGCGCCACACATGTTCCTTGCGCCAATTCCATTTAACAATTCTTTTGAATTGTTTCAACTGGAACGAGGAAGAAAATCAGTTTAATCTCTTCCTTGCGCCAATTGATTGGTTTAAACAATTCAATTAATTGTTTTGGCGCAAGTTGAATAAGGAACGAGGAAGGATGGAACGAGGTAGCTATTTTCTGATTGGTGGAGAGCTTCCTTGCGCCTAGCGCAAGCACAAGCTGAGTTTGTCCCCAAAGTCTATAAATAGAGCTTTGTGTCCTCACTTGAGGACAACTACACACTTTGTAAAGTGCACACAATATACACATTCTCGAGAGCAAGTTAGAATATCATTTTAGTCGAGAGTTTGTATTAGAGTGCTTGTAGTCTCTGCAGCCGACATTCGTGTTGGAGTTTGTAGCATCCGAGGATTATTTTTAATATAAGAATATTCCCCGACTTGCTGGAGTTGTTTATTTACGATTGATTTAACTGGACTTAAACAGTAATATTCCGCAATCGAATTAATCGAAGAATTTGGTATAGACGTATTCAACCCCCCCCCTTCTACGTCTGATTGGACCTAACATCAATTGATATCATGCATACAGAAAAAAATGTTTTTGAGAACATATTTTTTACTATTGTGAATGCGAAAAAGTCAAAAGATCACAAAAAAGCAAGAGCGGATTGCAAGCACTTTGGTGTGTTACCTCATTTGTGGATTGATGAAAATGGAAAGTCACCCAAAGCACCTTTTTCCATTACAAGAAAACAACGTAAACTTTTGTGTGAATGGATTAGTTCACTGAAACTTCCAGATGGTTATTCCTCAAATATATCTCGTTGTTGTAATGTTGAGGAGTGTACATTTTATGGATTCAAATCGCATGATTGTCATATATTTCTTCAAAAATTATTGCCTCTTGCAATTCGTGAGCTTTTACCGGCGCCTATTGCGGATGCCATAACGGCAATTGCAATTTTTTTTCAAGATTTGTGCTCATCCACGGTTACAAAAACTGATTTGGAAATAATGGAAAAATCAATTGTGAAGGCATTGTGTTTGTTGGAAACAATTTTTCCTCAAAGTTGGTTTGATTCAATGGAACACTAGGTTGTGCATTTGGCGGAAGAAATTAGACTTGCTGGACCTGCTTACTGGCATTGGATGTATCCAATTGAGCGTTTATTGGAGAAACTAATACAAAAAGTCGGCAATAAAGCAAGAGTTGAGGGTTCCATTGCCGAACGATATATGGAGGAGGAGATTGTCAATATTTGTGCTTTTTACTTTGCATCCAACTCGATTCACAATAAATTAAGTCGTAACGAAGTTTTGTTTGATGTACAAAAGACCGACAAATTAGAAGTTTTTAAATATCCATGTGATTCTCTTGGAAAAGAACGAAGTCGATATTTGAATGATGATGAGCAATTAGCAATTATTAGCTGATGAATATGTTCTTCTAAACTCTCCTGAAGTTCAACCTTATCTAAGGTATGGTAAATACATTTTATGATAAATTTTTGTGAAGATGTCAATACATTTTATGATAAATTCATGTTATTGACATTTATGCATTATTGTAGGAGGTACCAAGATCGAGTTATGAGACAACGTCCTGAGACAACGCCACAACAATTAGATCATATTGTGCAAACTCGATTCAAAGCTTGGTTTAAGAAAAAGGTTGAGAAAGACGAGATAGACGGACCTCGTTTCATGGACTTGCTAGAAGGACCGGCATTAAAGGTCATGACTTTTGAAACTTGTCAAGTTAATGGATATAAAATTTCAACATCATTCACATCCGGTTCTGGTGTTGTAGTTAAGGGAACTTTGCACGAAAATAATCTTGATTATTATGGTCAACTAATAGAAATTGTGAGACTTATTTATCAAGGATGCAATCACGTATATTTGTTCAAATGTATTTGGTTTGATAGTCTCGGAAATGGTGTGAGGATCGATAAGAATCGAGTGGTGACGGTTGATATAACTTCAAGATTGAGATCTAACGAAGTTTTTATTTTAGCTAGTCAAGCCTCTCAAGTATATTACGCTCCTAGCGTATTGGATCCACGAAGCAAAATATATACGATGGTCAAATCTAAAATCTAAAATATATACGACAGAATCGGTCAGTTATATAACTCATTTCGGACCGATACGTCATTTCCGACTCGGTTTAAAGGGACCGACGTGGTCGGTCGGTGGTCGGAAATGACCTCAAAACCGACCGATTTTGGCGGTCGGAAATGCCCGCTTTTCTTCTAGTGATATACACACACATACTCTGCCATGGCCTCAAAATCAATGTAAAAGAGATAATCATAGAAAGTGCAATAATGAATTAGACCATATTTATGAGCCTAACTAGTAACTACACATTGTTTTTATTATATTAGTCATTCTCTTTATATAATTAAGATATATAATAAACTATATATGTCTTTTACATCGACTAAGCAGTGAACTAAGAAAAATATACCAATTACTACCATCCTTCTAGTGAACTTGCACCGGAAATTAACACAAGAAATTTTTGGTGAATAATTTATTAAATTTTCTGCTACATACTTTGAAGGACCTGTCATTGTTATTGGTGTGAACTATAGGATCTCCGGCAAGTATCCATAAACTAGTAATACATAAACTAGTAATACTTCCCTTATTCTGGACCTGCACAAAGAAATCATATAATATAAATGTGTTATTTAATGAATATAATATAATAGTGTAGGCTAAAGGTAATTAAGGACCAGGTGGTACTAGAAATTTGACCTGGGTTCCTCCTGCAACCAGGTACAAGTTTTATAAACCTACAGCTTTCACTAGTACAAAAAACGCTTTTTAAAAACAGCCTTTTGCGTCGGTTTTATTAAAACCGTCGCTTAAAACTCTTTGTAGCGTCGGTTCAGTGCCTAGCCGATGCATAAAATGACTTTTTTTTACTTATACGATCGGCTCTTAAAAAAGACGACACCTAAACACAGCTTTTTACGTCGGTCAAAACAACACCCTTTAGCTACGCGACACAGTTGACTAACTTTTAGTGTCGGTTAAAGGTCCTTTTGCGTCGCCTTTTAACTGACGTTAAAAGACTTTAAGCGTCTAACAATAAATTAAATAAGGGATTTTGAAGGCGGGTCAACCAAACCTCCCGAGAAAGAACATGAAGGGGGTCAAGAGGATCCAATAATAAGTGCCCCAAGAAAAATGCTTCTGGAGAGAAGTGCTCCAATAAATTTGAATTTGGTGAGATGTGTACCAAGAAAAATGTTTTTGGAGAGAAGTGCTCCAATAAATTTGAATTTGGTGAGAAGTGCACCAAGAAAAATGTTTTTGGAGATAACTGCCCCAATAAATTTGAAGTTGGTGAGAAGTGCACCATGTTTGTGAAGAGAAGTGATTCACGGTTGTGGAGAGAAGTGCTCCACGTTTGTGGTGAGAAGTGCGTCATGTTTGTGAAAAGAAGTGCTTCCACTACAACAATTTTCGCACACTGCAACAAAAATTTCCGCGGCAATTTACAAATTCTGTCGGTAATCGAGAGTAGCAACAGAAATTGCAACGGATAATTCACGGTTGTGGAGAGAGGTGCTCTATGCTTGGTGATGATGAAAAGTACATCTTCATTTTTACATTTTGAATAAATTTACAATTTTGAATCAAGAGGGACTGAGGGAGTGTTGGAATTATGATTCGAAATTGTAATTGAAATATTAATTAGTTGATTTTGTTTGAATGTTGATTGATTGTAGAATTATTTGTAATTGATTAGGCTATATGAGTGGCACTAATCTTGCTTATTTGTTTGATGTAAACTCTATATAAAGAGTATATTATGATGAATAAAAGAATATACTTCCACCTAATATTACGCCTATCTCCCTCTTGTATCTTAAACCAACAGAAATTGAAGGGTATGGAAAACTGCTCTAGAGCTCTGAGATATTAACATTAGTCTATACAATAAACACTGATACAAACTTTGTTGAAATTAAACTACTAAAAATGATAACTTCATATTAAACAAGATGAAAATATGTGTACAAGAGCCAATGCACTCTTGGGACTACATTGTATTTGTTTCTGATGTATTAATAGAGATGTAGTACAGAATATACACAATTACATCAGCATCGAACTGGTGGAATGACAGAGGAACAAAACTGCCCTTTGGCAACAAGCTACTCAAACTCTCATCATCGGAGAAGAGATCACTACGGGTTACTTGAAACTCCATAAGCCACTCCCCTTTCTCATAATTCTTCGAGCGCCCACATACCAAAGCAAATGACTTCAGAAGGCTCCGGAGTTATTTCAAAACTATCTAACATTCCCTTGACTCACGTTGCATAACCGGTCTAGTCCGTCATGCTTTTCTACATTTTTAGTGTTGCAGCCATCTAGAAACTGAATAAATCGGCATTGGTTATCATTCCCATAGGGGTCAAAAGCGACCATCCCATGGTCATGCATAAACTAATGCAGTATCCCATTAAAATTGATCGGTCCAATGCCCCGCCTGCACAACCGAATCTCCAAGGCAAACACCTCCAGATCCATGGAAAACGTCTCCACATGTTGGTAATATGTAGAAAATATTTCTTATCTTCTCTAAAATTAATGGATTTCATAAATATGAAGAGACGTTACCTCAAAAATGTATGTCAAAGGGAGAATAGGCCGAAAATCAAATCGGTGGAGCATTTTCTTCATTGTTTTCTACAACTATAAATATAAAGTAATTTAATTAAAATTTGTAGCAAAAATCCAAAGATAACATAATAACAATACTCATGTCAAGCACACTAACACTACTGCGTCATTCTAATACATGAGAACTTGGTTAATTTCATATTCTTATACAAAGTATTTACTCCACCTTTTGACTTTTCATTATTCAAAAATTTATTAATATCCAAAACAATTCAAAATTTAAATGAAACAAAAATCCACGTACTTTGTACAATCATTTTAAACTCATTGATTTTTTTGACATGATTTATATTGAAATGTTTAAACTTTTTATACATAAATTTCTTTTGGCTGAATTCAATAAAATATGATGAACAAGTTATCCATTTGTTAGGATAATAATATATCTTATATAATTGTGTCCATTTGTGAAACATTTTAAAATATAGTTGGGACGACTTAATTATTTCCCAATATCAAGAACTTTGTAAGTATATTAGAGGAGAATTTTACAAAACAAAGAAATGAGTCAAAAAAATTTAAATAATTAAAGCATTTAACTTGTTGGGATACTATTATTGTGGTAACTTAATTTGTGTGAGAGATTTTGAGGGAGTTGTGGTGAATTTAATTATATTACATGTAGTACTAGGAGAGGTATGAGCATGACATTGATTGAGATGGAGACCATTGAGAATGAGCTATGAAAATAAGATATGGTTATACTAGAAATGAATGTGTAACGATAAACATCAAATATTATGGCAAGTATGATGAACAATAATAAGTTAAATAATGTGATAATGGAGATTTAATTAGTAGTTACCTTAAGAAGGAGTTCCCAGGAGGCCCATCTTACTAAGCTCATCACGCTGAGATTGACCGAAGAGAGGCCCATGAGGGATAGAGTGTGTTGCCGAATTTGAAATAGCCCTTAAAAGCTCTGTTTAAGACCGACGTTGAAAACGGAGCAAAAATAGATGTTGGGAGGGCATGATTGTTTCTCCCTCGTTTGTCCCCATTTCGGCCGAATTCCCCAATTATTAGGCGAACATCAAATGAAGTGAGGAAACGCCGATTTAAATTAATTCAAGGTGGACTATATGATATAAGCGATTTGATACTCACAAGCTCTTGTACAGTTTTAATTACTCAACCTAAAATGAGATATACTTATTCTGAGATCGGAGGAATTATCTCCTATCAAAAAATCAAGCCCTCATCGCAGATCACCATTAAAGCAATTATGTTGAGTGAATAACAATCCTAAATTGGTGTTTCCAATTGAATAAATATAAACAAAATTGTGTTGTGTATATTGTTTGATGACAGAATCGCACTCAAACTCACACAACTCAAACTGGATTTTATATAAAAAGCATTTTTTGAAAGTACTTGATCACAAATGATCTAGACACGTAGGTAAATTCTAGAATTCAAAAAGACTCACTAGAACTTTCTCGTACATATTTTTTAAAATTTTATTCTCATATCTAATGGCAGTTTGCACTGATTTGGATTTTAATTTAATATATATTCACGCTTTATTATAGGGAATAAGAGTTTGTGGAAAAACAACTATTTTGGAGCTAAATTTTATAGAAATTCAGATCTTTTGTGGTATATTCGATTTCTACACTGTTTCAGCCATATCTTCAGTTCTAGCAGTCATATTAATTTGGACTATTTTATAGGGGTTAAATATCAAATGGTCAGTTAAGTGGAGGTCATATATATATATATATATATATATATATATATATATATATATATATATATATATATATATATAAAATTCTTTTATCATCAAACAAGAATATTCCTATTTAGAATTATATTTTTGAATAGGAATATTCTCAAATAAACAAGAATCAACAAACAAGAATATTCCTATTTAGAATTATATTTTTTATTTTAAATTTATGAATTCAGAATTTGATGTGTAGCTAAATCTTTTTTAAAAAAAAAATTATAGATATAAGAATAGTGACAATACATCAAATTTGGTATCAGAAAATATATCTAAATGATGTAATTTTGATGATATATGTATTTGAAATACTATAACTTGTGATATGAAGGTGACTTTAAGGAAATTCTATATTGTTAATCAAAAGTCAATCATATAATAATAAAACGCGTTTACGAGAACTATTAAAAAGATTTGAGTTATAAATTTTACTTGGTTAAATAAAATAACACAGAGAAATAAGTTATATATATTAAAGTCTTAAAACTATAATTTTTAATATGCCATGATTCAATATATAACATACCAGTTAAATAAATTGATTCAAACTACAATTAAATTAATCATTTACAAATTAAACTAATAAAATATAATTAATTCTGAACCGAATAATTTGACGCGATACGGTGAAAACTAATATCTGATTAAACGGGACTAGAACAAGAATAGTTTTTTCATAATTCAAAATATCGAATATATGACTTGATCTTTAACAATTGAACATGATATGCCACATTGATCACTCCTAATAAATACGAGTATCAAAATATTTAAAAATGTGAGTTTGCGCAAAGCTAAAAAAGTAACTACACGACTAATTGGACTAAATATTACATGATTATGAATTTGATGATGCCTAACTCATATTTATTCTCTTTTTACTATTTGAAATTCCAGAAAATCATTTGTTTGGGATCTGGTTTATAACGATTACATAAGAAATCATTAAAAGTCTTAATCGACAAGCTCAAAAATTTTATAACGAGTTAATGTAATAACATACTGTATCAAAGTAATAATCATCTAATATTTTTAAATTAACAATAAAAATATAATACGTTGAAATACTATATAATTGATATGAAAAATAAAAAGATCAGACACATCAAAGGTGTCGGAAAATTTTTTGGGTGCAATTATATGGTTAGTAGTTCAATTGATGCTTTAATAATAAAATAAGGTATGTGCCTTTTTACATACAACATATGTTTCAATTTCTATTTATACAAAACGTGTGCAACATATGTTAATAAGAATGTGTTGATGATCTGGTCCATCATGTATCGCTTTAACAATTATGCAAAGGTACGCTCAGAAAAGAAGAAATTAATGTAAGGCAACACGGACCACACATCTTCATTTAATCATGATTTAGGATATCGTAATTCACATATCAAGAACAAGTTTTTATCAAAATCATGGTATATTGGTTGAAATAATTTAATAATTTCAACAATAAATTACAGATACTTTTAATGAGGTATAATATATTTAAAATCCAAAATTTCATTATTAATTTCGAATATAATTTTGAACATAGATAATATGATAATGGATCCTAACGAATTTGAATATGGAAATATCAGTTCAAATGTAGTTTTTGATCCATAATTTTTTAAAAAAATATACTCTCTTCGTTCCATTTTAGGTGACCTTATTTGACTTTCACGGAGATTAAGAAAAAGGTAGTAAAAAAGGAGTAAATTTTGTTAGAAAGTGGGTAAAGTGGTGAAACATATCAAATTTTAATAATAGATTTGAGATAGTGGAGGTAAGTAGTGAGTGTAATAGTGTTTATTTAAAATAAAAGAGCGTAAAATAAAGAAGTAGTGGGTGTAATAGTGAAAAGTAGTGTTTAAAAATAGTAAGTATAATAAGTTCATTATTTTAGAGATGTCCCAACACTACACCAAATATGGGCTATTGCAACCCCAACAAGCATTTGTGTTGCATAAAATGTTGCAATAGACAAAAAATTTACCAGCCTACAGCAATATTTTAGAACGTGTTGCATAATATGTAAAAGTGTTACAAACAAAAGTGTCAAAAACAAATTTTAGATCAAACGCAATACTTTCAAAACCGTTACAATACATTGCAACGAATTTAGCTAAAATTTGGACGGGATTTCAATTTTTATACTTAGCGGGCTTTCAGATATTGGGACCAAATTTTTTAGTATTAAAACAGTTTTACAAATAATAACATTTTACTACAAAAAATAAATATCTCTCTTTCTCCTCGTCTCTCTCTAGGGTTCCGTAAATTCACATTTAGGCGTTTCAAATCAGCTGATGCAAAATTGAAGAGAGGTGGCGAAGATGAGTCTGCGTAGGGGTTCGAAAGTGTGGGTTCAGGACAGAGACTCCGCCTGGGTTGCGGATGTGGTCATCGAGTTTATCGGAAAACAAGTTCAACTCCTCACTGAATTTAACAAAAAAGGTGTTCTCCTCTCTCTCTCTCTCTCTCTCCCCCCTCTCTCTATCTTCCCCTCCCTCTCTCTTTCGCTTGCTCTCCCTCTCTCCGATCTCTTCCCGCCTCAGTGTGTGTGGGATTGATGATTAGTGAACTAGTCTCTATGTGAAGTTGGAAAATTGCAATGAATTATGTGAAATAATTTCTTTGAAACTCTGTATGTGTGTTTACAATGTAGTATTTGTGTTTATTTTTTTGACTTGATTGGTTTTTTTGTGGAGTAAAATGATAAAGCAGAGTACTGGTAGAATTTGATGACTATGAACTCTTAACTAATTAGCCACATTAATAAAAATTCTTGATGGATATATATTGTTACTAAATATTCACATATGGTTGTGGATATAACCAGCTTGTTGTAGCGAATTAATTGATAATTAGTGGATGGATTGCCCAGAAAAAGTGTTGCCTGTTATTAAGGAACTCATGAGCAGTGAGTGTTTGGATATACAGAGGAGACACGGATGGTCAACTTGCTCAAATGTAAAGATTAATCAGTAGCATCTCTCCTTCGTCAATGCTGCATCCCAGAAGCCTCACAAGATTTCGGTGTTGAAGTTCAGAAATACATAAAACCTCATTCTTGAACTCGTCTAGTCCTTGTTTAGAAGTCTTCGAGAGCCTTTTTACTGCTATTTCTGTTCCCTCCTCCAAGATTCCCTGAAACAAGTTTCGTTACTTTTATAAGGACTTAAAGTATTTACTCATGATTATGGATTCAATTCATATATTTAATTATTAAACATTTTAGACTTATTCTTTTATTGACATATTCACATTAGCAGATTTTTTACATAGTTGCATAGATCTCATTAACTCCATGTTAGTATGATATTGTCCGTCTGGCCCGTGGCCAACCCCGGACGAATTTGTTCTTGGACTCCTCCCAAAAGGTCTCATACTAATGGAGTTGTTTTGACGGGTTATAATTAAGACGAATCTTCTTTATGTTTATGACGTGGGACTTGGGTTAGACACCCACTTAACAATAAAGTACTTATATCTGCTACTTCAAATTCAATGGTGTGCAAGGAACTCTCTAACATCATATAATGATTGTATGACAATACTCTGTTCTAGACAGAGTATAATTCAAACTAGCTAGTGAATTAAAATAACTATCTTGGTATCTTTTCCAACAACATAATGATCATTTTGTGTTACTAAAATACTCTTAATATATGTCTCATCAGAACATAAGTAAATCAAGAAAATTACCATGTAAACAGGTCCAAAGCCGCCCTCTCCAAGCTTATTGTTTTCCGATAAATTGTTGGTTGCTTCAGCAATTGTTACCAAGTCAAACAACGGTAGTTCCAGACCTTTCTTCTCACTATTATGTGTTGATTCACCTTGTACGTTAAATCTACGTTTTCCTGACAAACGGGGAACAAAACCACACTCTAATACTTGTAATGACATACATAGAAATAACAAATTACAATATTTCCTACATGATGAAAGTCACTGGTGTGCTGAGAAGCTAAAGAGTTAAAATCAGTAAATTATGGGCTTACCTTTTCCTCTCAGAGTTCGTTTTCGATACACAGTTGATATAAAGAGGCTTAGGAATACTGTTACGACTAATACAGCAATGATAATAATCCATAGCGGCTTCTTTGCTCTTCCAATTGTACTTCTTCCTGTGCATATAAAATTTTAGAACATAATAATAATCTGAACTGATATTATAAACATTAAGTGGACTAATTTTACTAACCTAATTCTCCAGCAGCCCTTCTTACATAAAGATCTTGAACATTTCCCAGATATTCTCTGATATCGAGCAGGTCATTGAACCACAATAAGCATCCACTTCCACCTTCTTTTACATCAATATTTCCATATGCTGTGCATGAACAGTTCTTCAAGCACTTAGCTGCACATTCCTCTAGGGTCAGACTTCGATCAAACCATGAATTTCGAGTGTCTGGAAATTTGAGATTGGGGTAACTCTGAAAACTATCTTCATTCCCACACATCGACTTAGATTTGCGAACACAGCCATTAGAATGATCTGCTAACCTCCATTTTTCTGAAAATTTTGGCTCAAACCCATCCAAACACCCGCAGATGTCACGTCCATAATTTTTCTCAGTATTGTTACAAATACCATATGCCCCACATAAATCAAAGTCGTCGCATTTATCTGTTGGTAGAGTCACAGTGTTATCCCAACCTTGCATATTGTTAGTCCAGGTAAGAATTTTTAGATCTCCGTCTGAATTTAAGATCATTCTCATCGCAGCAGAACTATTGAGAAGTTTAAACATGTAATACAAATCCTTTTCGTCAGACACAACGTCATATGTGAAAACCATATTCTGCATCAAATTAGACTTGCCACCAAACTGAACACCATTCCATGGTCCAAACCTAAATCTCATAGCTGAACCTTTCCATACAACTCGCTGTGAATATCCTTTTAGATAGACTCCATATGTGTAATTGCCTGGAGATGGATCATCCGGGCTTTTCCAGGATATGAGATACCTTTCTACGTGTTTCACCAAGTCCCAGCCAAACTTCATGCCTGGTAGAATAGTATCGCCAAGGTGATCAAAACTCTGCCAGAGGAAATCTTCAGGATTACTGTCATTCGCATACCTGATCACAAGATTTCCTGTATCTAACAATTGTGCCACAGGACTCATCACAGTATTTGATGAGTTGGATGACCAAATTATTTTATTGTCACCATTAATGAGTACTAAAACTCCATTAGCGTCAATCATGAGCATGCCTGATGTATGAGTAAGTGGCGTGTCTCTATTAGCAACCCAGACAACAGTCAGATTGGCAATATTTTTGTACCATATGCCCAAAAACCGACTCTTTGAATTACCAGGGCTAAAGAATACCATTTGAAAAGTTTCTTTAGCCGACATGATGGTGCTGTTATCATCATCTCTAATTGTTTGATTAACAGTTATAGTATCAATTGCATTTGCCAAATTTGTATAGGCGAAAAGCATCAAAATGGAGCAGAACAGAATGAAGTAAGTGCTTTCCATTGATCAGGTATAGGTGCTGTATCTACATATATATACTAAAAGAATTACGTTTAATAGCTTTCCATTGATACAACATATGTTCTTGCATGCACATCTCAATCTCGTCAATGTTAGTTTAACTACTATTATGTAATCAAGTTAGCAGATAAAAGTCTTGAATGCTACCAATATTCTAATCTCTGATTGTCCATCGTCGAATGCTACAATAATTAAAGACTAATGTATTGACCGGGACTCTGCTTTATTTATCTTAAGTAGCCAAGAGACTATCAACTTCTTGTTCTTAATTGCTGACAGCTGAGATGAATGTTCTATTTTTTTTATTCACAGACTATAGTTTGACTACATGCTTCATTTAAATCTTAGAAAGCCAACATATCACTAGATTTGTCACAAGCTCTTGTCTGTTCAGACCGGACCGTATTTTATTTTGGTCTGGACTGAAATACCCAAACAGAACGAAATTTTAGAATATTAGGACCGAACCGAAATATTCGTTTCGGTTTTTCTGTGGGAGATATTGAGGGAGTTGTGGGCAGTTAAAGGCCTATTTAATTATATTACATGTAGTACTAAGAGAGGTACGAGGAGGATACTGATTGAGATGGAGGAGATCGAGAATGATCAATGAAAATAAGACATGGTTGTGTTAAAATAAACATCTAATATTATAACAAGTATGATGAATAATAATAAGTTAATTAATCTGACAATGAAAATTTAATTACTAGTTACCTCAAGAAGGAGTTCCCATATTTGAGATTACTAAGTCCATTGTGGTGGGTTAATCGAAGAGAGGCGCATTAGGGATAGAGCGTGTAGCCGAATTCGAAATAGGGCTTGAACGCTCTGTCTGAGTCTGTTTGAGACGAGTGAAGACGGAGCCAAAATGGACGTTACTAGGGGATGACTGTTTCTCCATGGTTTATCCCCACTTCCACCAATTCCCCCCATTATTAGGCACCCATGGAATGATGTGAGGAAACGCCCCATATAAATTAATTGAGATCGGAGTATATCATATATTCGATTTAATACTCACAAGCTCTGGTACAGTTTTAATTACTCAACCTAAAATGAGATTTATTTATTCTCAGATCCGAGGATAAATAAGAAGTGAATAATCACCATCAAAGCAATCACGCCCTCACCAATAAAACAATGATGATGAGTCAATAAAAATCCTAATTTGGTGTTTCTAGTTAAATAAATATAAGAAAAATTCTACTATTTTGCACTGTGTATATTGTTGGAAGAAAGGATCTCACTAAACTCAGACAACTCAAATATTTAGGAAAAGCGGATTTTTTATTAAAAACATTGCATGAAATTACTTGATCACAAATGATTTGGTAAAAAGCTTTACATAGGACTCAATAAAAAAATATAGATACTTAGTTACATTCTTTAATCCAAAGGAGTCACCAAAAACCTTTTGATGAAACATAATTTTAAATATATTTTATAGGATTTTATTCTCATATTTGTTTTGCACTATATAATTTGAATTTTTATTTAATATATTTTCACATTCTATTGTAGGAAATTAAGAATCATAAGTTGAGAAGAATTGTGGAAAAATAACTAATTTGGAGCTAAATTTCTATAGAAATTCGGATTTATTGAGGTATACCCGATTTTCTACATTGTTTCAGCCATATATTAAGTTCTATGAGTCAAATTTGGACTATTTTATAACCCACATGAAACCCTTGGAATTATCTTTAATTGAGAAGTGGTTGCAATAAGAAAAAAAACCAACTAATTCAAAATTTAAATCCAAAGAAAAAATTTAACTATTTTGTATAGTCCAAATCTAGTTGGACTTTGGTGTCAAATTTGATTTTCATGAAAATTCAAACTCGAATTTGGTTGTATTTTTTAATTTGAATTGGATATTAATATATAGGATTGCATATTAATTGTATAACTTCTTCCCATTATGAATCAAAATATGCATTTTTAACATCCCTAATTTGCTAAACTCATGGGCCTCTAGGTCGGGCATTTACCTACAAACTCATACAACACAATAATAATAATAATAAGAATACTACTCATTGTCTTACAAATATCAGTAATTCTCACTCCACAAATCTTGGATTATGCTCCAACTTATAATAACTCAATTTGATATAATTATTACTCTTGAGAGTCATTACAACATACTTTATGAGGAAATGCAAAAGAAAAGGAAAATCTCCTCTTATTCTTATTCTTAATCCGGCTAGCTCTTAATTTTCTGCTTTCCTTTTCAGTTCTACCTTTATGCAAGAGCGGGTTCTGCTTTAATAGCTAAAGGTGTAAAAAATATATAACAGGGGCCAGGGTGAGCATCGACGAAACTCAGCAAGTCCAACTCTTTACCATCAAAGAAAAATAAAAACAAAAGTTTTGTTCTTAATTTCACTGCACTCTATGAAGGCTCGACTTCCATTAATCAGAATATTATTTAACAAAATATGTCATGTCTTACTCTAAAGAAAGTCTAGTACAACGACAACCTGTCAGACTGTTTAAAATAAGAGAATTTAGAGCGCTTGTCTCCGCTTGTATGATACGCCTTGGCATGTTCAACTCAGGCTTCTAAAGCAAAATGAGAACACGCGACTAATTAACACTTACATGTCTCTCTCAACATGGTCTGAGTTCACAGAATTCCATGTTGAATTGTAAGAATCAAAACTTCCTGGAGGATTCAGAAAGAAATAATTTTGATAAAATTCTCAAGCTACTCATCAAGACATATCACCAATCTTCTCGATAATTACAGTATAGACCAGTACAATGGATTGAGTAAGAAATTTAAATGGTTGCTGGACTTGGACAATAAATCCGACAAAGAAATAAAATCCTTACTATCTCAAATGATGAGACTATTAGACATTTTATTATTGATGAGTCATGTCAACCACGTTTAAAGGGAATAGAACTAGTTAACTATTTACTTCGTTGATAGGAGGTGTTTTGAATAAGTGGGAGCATTTGAGAATCCACTACTACAATTTGCCTTAGGCACCGGATAAAATCCGACGTGTCTGTAATTTTGACTGATGCCTTTGTGCCTGATCTTAAATATATGGCCTTTATACACTGGCTTATAACTAATGTCAATGGTACAGTTTGACATTTTTTTCCAATAAATTTGACGTCTTAAGCTCAAATATGAAAATATATTGCATGATTTCAACTTGAATAATGCATTATAACGAGGTATAGAATCCCTTCAACACATACATCATAATGTATAATGAGCCATTCTGGAACTCTGCTTAAACCCGAAAAGAAACATATAAATTGCTCAATCATTATAATTTGGTTGCAAACTAGTTATAGTGTGTTAGTAAATGCTATATCTGTGTATTCTATTCTCTTACAATTGCTGAAGAAGTTACATATCTCAATTCACAGGAATATATTATTTAGGCATGTACATCTACACATAATTATTTATTTACATGGAGCAAACAACTTTTTTTTCCTTTGCAACTAACTGCTTCTGAATCACGCAGTGCACACAGAAGTAGAACTCTATTGTGCAGCAGGCATAGCATCACATGTCAAATTCTACATTCCAACAGCTACGATGTTATAGTCTCGAGGATAAAATGCTAGGAAGGTCGGTACTGGTGGAGTTGACATGAATGTAGCCATAACCTACATGTCAAGACACATGATAAGTTAAATAAGGGTATGATACATTAATCTCAAGGGATTAATTGCAGAGTATATAAGCATATAAACCTTGTAGGTGTGTATATTGAACAATGAAACTTTTCCGCCACAAGCAGACATGATATAAGAGTCATTCTTTGTTAGGGTAATGCAGGGACAAGATTTCTGGAGGTTAACACCTGCAACATCGTTGGCCATAAGTAAACCACTACTTGGCTTCCATAAATGTGGAAGTTCTTTCGCGGTACCCTGTAAATCCCCAAAAAGATCATGTCAGCTCCTCCAGATATCTCAAGTTAATATATATTTGAATAAAAGAAAGGAACCAAGAGTGTACTATATATTTTTCATCACCTTTCCACTTGGATTTTTTTCATGGGGCACCCACTTATACACAGCATCTGAAGTCCACTTGATCCAAGTACTAAAATACCAGTGCCCGAAAAGCTGAGAAACCTGATTGTAGAAGTTTTAGGCATAAAAGTCCTAAAGCAGATGTATATGTGAGAAATAAATGTTAGAATAATATAGTGAACCTTGTCTCCAACATCTGAGGCATTTATTGTAACCTGCCGACATCGAACAGGATGATTAATATTCTCTGTTGTTAACTGCCAGGGTGTGGTCTTATCGACTGCATCATCCACCGGGTTTCTAACAAACTAATCAAATGAATTTTCACATTGATCAAGTTTATAATCTTGACTCATCGCTGTGACCTTAGTTTGCATTAATAGATTTCATCAAATCAAAAGAAAATTACCTGAAAAATGCATGCCCATGAAGCATAGGCTGAAAATCAAATTCACTTATTCGTGGAGCATTTTCTTCATTATTTTCTACAATTATAAACATAAAGTAAAATAATTAAAATTTAGGGGAATTATCTTGTATACTGTTTTTTCAATCTTATTTTCAAAAATACTACCTTCTCTAAAATATTTTCAAAAATACTACCTTTTTGAAAATATTTTCCAAAAATACGGTGGTTGCATATGCATCCATATATGCAACTACAATTCCTGATTTCAAGTTCCAGTTTTCAAAAACCCGTGCGAAGCACGGACGGGTATAGAATTCGTAATTTATTATTTATAATTTAAATTTTAACATAATTTTTTTAGTGTTTTAGTATTAATAGATTGAATTTTAATTAAATTATATTATTGAACCGACTATATTTTCTCCCGATTACTTAAAAATGGACAAACCCTAATAAAAAAATAAATATGTATGCGCGCGCACACACACAAATTAGGATTTTAGTACATTTAATCCGAATTTAGTACACGTAGATTTAAAAATAAAAAAATCCAAAAATTCTAATCTTTTCCAAACATAGCCGATCGTGTAATACCTTTGAAAGATTCAGTAATCTAATCAATCGAATTTCAACGTAATTTTGTAATCTTGATTTTTTTGACAACAATAACTTTTAAGATTAGAGTTAGAAAGGGTTATGTAATGGTTATATTGAAATTGAACACGTTAAAATTAAAAAGAGTTATATGAAGGTTCTTGTTAAAAAAGGATATTCAAAATTGTATATTTAAAATATTATTATAATTTTTTAATGAAATATTATATGATAATGTACTGTTATAAGTGTTTTTAGTATTTGAAACTGTTTATAATACTAATAGACTCCACATTTGTAGACTTGTAGTAGCAAAAGGAGTGTACCAAACCAAAAAATATAACTAAAACCTTGGACTATTAGTGTGTGTGTATATATATATATATATATATATATAGAGTTAAGTTCTATGGAGTACATAAAAACATTGGAGTATTGGAGTACAAAATCATAATTTTTTAGTTTAATCATAAATAAAATCTCTGATTATCCAAATTTATATATAACTTATCATTTATAAGTAGTATTAAACATAATAGTCAAATAATCATTAATATCTTTCAACTTTAAAGAGCATTAAGATTATTGTTCTGCTTAAAAGTTATATTGCAGAACATAATGTCCTACAATTTATAAAAGTAATTGTTCTATCTTTTGACTACAATGTTTATGCTGTAGAACATAATCTGCAGGTTGTCGGATGTTTACAAATATCGTAGAACAAAAAAATTAAGATTTAAATGACTAGATTATATTGTATCAATCTTGTACTCCAATATTTTTTGTACTCCATAGAACTTGACATATATATATATATATATATATCTATATAAGCCAACATGGGTATAATTTGTAGTCCAAGGTTTTAGTATATTTTTTGGTTTGGTACTCTCCTTCTGGTACTACAAGTCTATAAATGTGGAGTCTATTAGTATTATATTGTAAAACAGTTTCAAATATTAAAAACACTCATAACAATTCATTATCATATAATATTTCATTAAAAAATTATAATGATGTTATAAATAAAATTATAAATATACAATTTTGAAAATCTTCTTTTAACAAAAACCTTCATATAACTCTTTTTTACTTTAATGTGTTCTATTCAATATAAACACAAACTATTACATAACCCTTTCTAACTCTAATCTTTAAAATTATTGTTGTCAAAAAAACCTAGATTACAAAATTAGGTTGAAATTCGATTGATTAGATTACTGAATCTTTCAAAGGTATTACACGATCGGCTATATTTGGAAAAGATTTGAATTTTCTGTATTTTATTTTTAAATTTACGTGTACTAAATTCGGATTAAATGTACTAAAATCCTGAGGGTTTGTCCATTTTCAAGTAATTGGGTGAAAATATAGTCAATTGAATAATATAATTTAATTAAAATTCAATCTATTAATACTAAAATACTAATTAAATGATGTTAAAATTTAAATTATAAATAATAAATTACAAACTATATATCCGCCCGTGCTTCGCACGGGTTAAAGGCTAGTATATATATATATATATCGACTCCAAAGGTGAGGTCGAAAATGACATTTGAAAACTGGAACTTGAAATCAGGAATTCAGTTGCATATGGTTGTATTCAGTGTAACTTACAGTTTTCAGTTGCATTTAGTTGCATATCAGGTTGCATTCAGTTGATTCAATTGCAATCTAATGGCCCCGCCAGGGGCACCCATACATCAGTTGCAACTTACAGTTTTCAGTTGCATTTAGTTGCATATGAGGTTGCATGCAACCTCATATGCAACCTCATATGCAACGGAAATCTTTAAGTTGCAACTGATGTATGGGTGCCCCTGGTGGGGCCATTAGATTCCAATAGAATCAACTGAATACAACCTCATATACAATCATATATGCAACTGAATTCCTGATTTCAAGTTCCAGTTTTCAAATGTCATTTTTGACCTCATATTTGGACTCCATATATATAAATATGAGGTCGAAAATGACATTTGAAAACTGAAATTTGAAATCAGGATTTGTAGTTGCATATATGGTTGCATATGCAACCACAGTATTTTTGAAAATATTTTAGAGAAAGTAGTATTTTTGAAAATAAGATTGGAGAGGGTAGTATTTTTGAAAATAAGATTGAAAACGTGGTTATGAATAAAAAAAGCCCTAAAATTTACTACAAAAATCCAAACATCAAGTTGAACATAATAAGAATACTCATACAAGGTCATACGACACTACTATTTCATTCTAATAGATCGGACCTTGATTAATCCACATCCTTGTACAAAGTATTTAATCCATCTTTCAATTTTTTTTAATATCCAAAACAGTTCAAAATTTAAATGAAATAAAAACCCACGTACTTTGTAAAATCATTATAAACTCACTAACATTCATTTTAATTATGATTTATATATAATTCGAAATCAAATTCAATGTTTTGTAATTTAGCAAAAAAAGCAAATTCAAAATTTTTAATTAATCAAAACCAAACAATAAATGTTTGGACAATAATAAGAGACAAAAGTAAGATAAGATTGTGATATAATAAAATCTAATATCATAACAAGTATGATGAACAATAACAAGTCAACTAATCTAGCAATGGAGATTTAATTACTAGTTACCTCAAGGAGGAATTCCCATGCTGGAGGACCATCTTATTAAGCCCATTATGATGAGGTTGACCGAACCGAGGCCCATTAGGGATAGACCGTGTAGCCCAATTTGAAATTACCCGTGAACGCTTTGTTTTTTGAGTGAGACCGGAAGACGGAGCCAAGATGGATGTGAGGAGGACATGCTTGTTTCTCCTTCGTTTTGCCCCACTTCGACCGAATTCCCCAATTACTAGGCACACACCGAATGAAGTGGGTGAACGCCGATTT
>NC_030386.2:11736974-11820900 GCF_001625215.2 Daucus carota subsp. sativus
AATAAATCCTTTCCCTGGACGTTGTGTCCTTTATGATTCAGTTGTATTGTCAGTAAGCTGATGTGATATAGTGATCCAACAGTCACCCTGAGTTGTGCAGGTTGACTGATGATCCACCCCTAGCATAGTGGAATCTCAGCATTATTGCCGTTTCCTCCACCATTGCTGGACATTATCATTGTTGTCATCACTGTTGCAACCTCAGGTGGTACCTCATATCTGAATCAGAATCTGGATAGTTGTCAACTTAGCGATTCAGATGGATCAGCAGATTGTAAACTTGGGAGTTTAGTGTCATCAAATGTAACATTGACACTAACTTTCATTGACAGAGAATCAATTACAAAAACTCTATAAGCACTTATTGTATAACCAACAAAAATTGCTTTCAGATGCCTTTGGCTCAAACTTGTTCAATTCTCTCCCATCCTTGAGAACAAAACACTTGGCTCCAAGACAGAAGATGTTTGACATATGGTTTCTTGTCTTTATAAAATGAAAGGAGTTTTCATATTGATCCTTGTTGCAAGTATCATTCTGGGTATAGCGGCAGTAGACACAGCTTCAGCCCAAAGTACAGAGGAAGCTTTGCTTCAGCAATCATAGTCCTTGCAGCTTCGATCAGTGTACGATTCTTTCTTTCGAGACTCCATTCTGCTGAGGAGTCCTTGGTGCTGATACTGCCTTCTAATTCCTTTTCAGAATAAAAGTTGTAGAGTTTGATTCTTGAATTCCGTGCCATTATCTGACCTTACAGCTTTCACTGGCCACACCCTTTTCTAATTCAACTGACTTTATATGATCAATCACTGTCATCGGGTTCATCCTTAGAAGCCAGAGTAAACCCAAGTAAATTTCGAGAAGTCATCCATAATGACTAAGGCATATCTTCCTCCATCAATAGATGCATAAGTGAAGTGGATTTGTAATGGTATTGATGGTCTTGCCTTTGTGAGATGCTTCTTCGCTTTTCCTTCTGACAAGCTTCACAGAGATCATCAGATGAGAATTCCGGGAAGGCAAACTCTCACTAGATCTCTCTTGACTAGAGATTCAGGTTTTGAAGTTGAGGTGTGAGAGTTTCTTATGCCATAACCAACTATCTTCAGCAGAGGCTTTGGCGTAGAAACAGTGAACTTCGTTCCAGGTCCTGAAGACAATCAGCTACGAATATATTGCCTTTCCTTATGCCACATAGTGAAGGACGCTTATCCTTGATATGTTTATGATACATCTTCCTTTTCAAAATGACATATATCCTTTGGACAAAACTGACTGACACTCAGGAGATTATGTTGAGGTCCTTCAACTAGCAACATCTTTTATGATAATCCTTCCAATTTTGTACTTGCCATATCCCACAGTACGACCTTTGCTATTATCAGCAAAAGACTGTTGGGCCAGCTCCTTCTCTTATGTCTTCCAGCAGGGATCTATTGCCCAGTCATGTGCATTGACGCTCCATGTCAAGCACCCAGGTAACACGAACAACTCCACTGGCACCCTGCAAAAGACAACTTGATTAAACATTCTTTGGGACCCACATTGATTGGGTCCAGCAAACTTAAGAACTGATTTCTATCAGGTTGTAACAACAGAGCCTCTTGGACTGATACTTGGTCGATTTGACTGAACTTACTTCCTTAACAACACCTTATAAACCTTGGTTTTAGGCTTGGAACATAAGTCTCCTTCCTAACACGAGGAGGACTAGCAGTCTTTGATCTAGCTGCATGTTGTTTGTGTGTTGTCTAGGTGATGTGTTTTCATTTTTAGTGCAATTTTTAAAATAGCAGACATCAATTGAAAGCACAAGTCATACAATTATCAACACTACAGGATTTTGACATGCATCAAAGCAGGAACAACAGGAGTATCAGTCATAGTAGTAGGAACATCAATAGATTATCTCTAACTTGTTATCAGATTTAAGTTTTCCAGAATGACATCTATTGTTCTTGTTCTTACTATTCACAAAATTATTAGGTTTGTTGAATTTAGTTCTCTCCGAGTTGACACCTAAACCAGCTTTAGGCACCTAACATTGCCTTTCACTTTTGATTGGTTTCAGTGATGTCAGGATCTCATCTCTCTTTCATTACTCTCTTTTAATTTAAGGTCTTCCTATTTGAGTTCATATCTAATGACAACAGGAGTCTCTAATAGAGGTTCAGCTTCTGAGTTTTAAACATGGTTAGGGAATCTTTCAAAACAAAAGGAATCCCTCTCTCCTCAGCACTTTCTTAAAGGGAGTAATGTTACTAGCCTTACCTACCGATTTGTTATAGTCAAAACCTATTCCAACAATTCATTGATCTCTTGTTTCATTATTTCTTGACTATCATGGAGGCATCCTTAAAGGCTTTACATTTACTTTCTCTTCGTCTAGCTGAAGTCTTAAAGCAATCTCACCTTTCTCTAGAACTTTGACTTTAGCACATTGTAATCCTAATCCATAGTCAATTGTTCTATTTTAGGTTTTAATACGTTCATCTCATTCATTTTGTAAGCATGATTCTAAGACTAGTGTATCAATTTTAAGATTGGCAGCTTTCAACTTTTTATAGCATCATCTCTTTCAAGTCCTAATTGCAAAAAAGTTAGGGCATGTAGGATCTACCTGAAAGCTTCCAGCAGAGGGGTGAGATGACCAGCTTAGCCATAAGAGCAACATTCCCAATCTGCTCTTCTTCATCACTTCTGTCATCCCAGCTTTTCCCTTCTGCCAGATAGACTTGCTTTTGAAACTTTGATTTCCAGAAGTACCCTATGCTTTCTCACTAGTGCATCATACTTCTGCTTCACGCTCGTCGTAGGAATCTTTTCTCTTTCCTTGAACCTTGGGCTGTTTGCATTCAGTTGCAAAGTGTCCTGGTTCACCACCGTTAAGCATTTGAACTTGCTTCGATCCACCATCCCAGTCTTGTATCCTCCTTTGCTCGTAGAAGATGAATAACCTCCTTTCTGAAACCTGTTCACAGTAGGTTTGTACTTGTAGGGGGATTCTTCCTGATCTCATGTTCCAAACTTCTTGGCAACAGAGATAGAAGATTGATCTTCTAATTGTTCTAGCTCTTCCTGTATAGAAACTCTTCGTCACCACTGGAAGAGGCAGTCTGACCCATCTCAGGTAAACAAAATTCCTGAGTGGTTTTAGAGGAACAACAACATCCTTCTTCTCTTCTGGTACAGGTGACTCAACAACTAGAGCTCTCGAATGGTTCAGTGTTTTACCCATCCATATCTCTGTTTACTTTGACTTGTTCAAGTTCATAAGTTTTCAACACTCGTAGAGTCTTTCCAGAGATATCTCATTCGATCTCTACTTTCCCTGATGGCAGTGATTCTGTGTTCCAGATGTTCAGGAAGTGTTAAGAGAAATTTCATGTTGACCTCTTTCTTGTCGTAGTATTTCCTATTTAAATTTAGATTATTAATCAGATTATTAAGTCTGATAAACACTTGTGAGGGCAGATTTACTTGCACGCTGCCAAGTACCTCCTGATCATAAAAGAAAGTGCGATCAGCATAGTTTTCATACATTTAACTTGATTTTCAATAACTGTGCAATCAGTAAAACATAGTAACCTGTGTATCTATTTGGTCTTGCACTAGCGTGAGGCTAGCGCTGTGCTTGACTCTGTACAGGGTACCGTGGCAGGGGGGTCAATTTCAATGGCTTCATTCTGTGGAGAGAATGAATCCAGAGACTGTTTCATTGCCTGTTCCAAGTCCAAGCCTTTTGGGAAGGCAAGGATGAGGCTGCAGAGTCTCCAGGGCTTCCAACCTTGGCTTCTTTATGGAAGACGAGCTGCGGGTGCACGTCAAAATGCTTGTACTTTCTCTTCCTGGCAATCTTACGAAAGGTTGAGTGTAGTGATGATTGTTGTGTTTTGCAAGAAGGAGTAGTGTGAACAGGTCATCAGCTGGGATATGAACTGTGTGTTGTCAGGTTCATTGCTGGTAGTCTGGAAAACAAAATCAAGTCACACACATCTAACATATCAATATTAAGTTAGAAGAGAGTCAGAAGTACCTGAGCTACCTGTAGGTCCTGTCAAAGGACTGCACTCTGGATTTGAAGTTGAGTCAGCAGGTAGTGGTTGAGAGGTTGATTGTGTTTGAGGGAAAAAGTGGGAGTGTTGTTTGTTGTGGTAGTGGTTCAGATGAAGACGGTTGAGCTTCGAAGAAATTGTATTCCTGACGTTCGCTTTAACTGGTGGTATGTGTAGAGGTGATGATGTGGTATTTGTATGGTGATTGATGTGGAGATTGATGTGGGTCAGGTTCTTGAGGTGTGGTGTTCAGGTGTGGTTGTGAGGTTGTTGCTGTGCTGCTCTTGTGCCACTTGAAACTGATGCAGTTGAGGTTGAGCATTGAACTGTTCCAACAAGTATGGGTTACGACAAGGGGAACATTTTCTTTTTTCTTTGTTGGTCAGAGACTTCATCAGTTTTGTACAGACACGCGGAGTTGGTGCAATGGAGAATTGATATGAGTTCTTCTCCGCGTCGTCATCTTATCATTCAGAAAGAGCATTAGGATCGAGGGTAAAAACATACTACCCTGGCATTCTGCGGCAACAGATCGACTGCTGAGTGGTCCCAACTTCTGAGAATCGACTGAAGAAGCAACTTGCCAAAGTTGATTGGTCGATCGTAAACAATACAGAATCCAATGTTGTAGAAGGGAGGATATGATGTTGTAGTTGCTTCGAGTGGTGGAGAAAAGACTTTGCCAGTGGTCGAAGAACAAGTCCCACTCAGGTTTAAGATTCCCTTTCAGCATCTTGGTAAATGAATCTCTCCTTGATAGTGAATGGTCTGAAAGAACTGTACTATCTCATCATCTGTAGATCTCAGCAAAGTTGTTGCGTGGAAATCCAAGAATCCTATTTACATCATCCACAGAAGTGATACTTCGTCTACCAGCAATATTTCCCGAGACTCTAAGCTTTCTAGCAGTGTAGTGTTGTGGCAGAGGAGTAAAAGTCCTGGAGTGGTCTAATCTGCAAATCAGCAGCTGCAGTGATCGCCGTACTGAGTCTGACTAGCTTTGACTGTTCAGGAATCTCACCCAAGGTCTGATCTTACTAACTGATATCAGGGTCTAAGTACCCATTGTAGTTCGTCTCCCCTATCACAATTGACCAGCCATTTTTATAATTAAGATTGATTAAGCGAGAATTTTTCAAATAAAATGGTAATTCTCAAATTTCTCGCAAATTTCTTAATAATTAATTAACAATTAACCAATTAATAATAATTCGAATTAATTGATTAAACTCGAATTAAAAATTAATTAAATTTAAATGACCTTAAGTTCCACAAAATCCCAATTAAGTCCCAAATAACTTCCACTTAGCCAAACGGGGTCTTAATCTCCACAAAAACCCTTGAAAAAATCGAAACTCCAATTAAGTGCAAACACTTCGAACTACATTGGGGATTCAAGGAGTGAACACATCCACATCGACGTCCACAAACGAGCAAGAACGAGTGAAAACAGTTCCGAAATCACGAAAAGGGGTTCGAATTTCGCGAAATTTGGACAGGTAACGGCTATATTCCTTGAAAATAATAGTAACCAGCAAGCTATAAGCTTGAAAACACGTAACCAGCAGTTTTTGCACAAAAAACTTGAAAAATTCGAAGAGGATCAATGGAGGTGTGTGTGTGTATCGGCAGTGTATATATGTGTATGACAATGCGGTAATGACAATGAAGGTGATAGTCATAGGGGTTTTAAACTGCGGTATGACAATCTATATGATTGTCATACCGAGGTTCGAAGAGGGGTGTGGTAGGTAAGTGTGGACTCGGATGACAATCTGGATTGTCAGCCGAGTAATATGAAGCGTAGAAACTCTCAAACCTGATGACAATCAACTGTGTGCAACCAAAAACTAATACCAGCCATACGACTCGGTGACAACTTTGGATTGCAGCCTAGGTAATATCAAAAAAACAGAAATAATACACATAGATATTTGATTCTAAAAAAAACGTTTTTCATTTAAAATCAAAAACCTAATACAAATAATATATAAAATTGCACAATATTTTGTAAAATTCAACTTTAATTAAAAATAATTTTATGAATTTAACTTTAATTCATAAAAATGAATTAACTTAAAACATGATATTTATGCTTAATTAATTTTGAAATACAAATAGACACAAATAATTATCTAAATGCTTGAACATATACAGGGGAGTGTGCAGCACTTAGAAAATTACAGGACATTATGACATGCAATTTATACAGAAAATCATCAGTAATTTACAAAAAATTATATAAAATAATAAAAATATATATATTACACAGAAAATTCACAAAAATATATAATATAATAAAACAAATATATAATATATACAAAGAAATCATGGCATATTTAACATCCCTAGCTCACAAACCAACTTAGAGAAAGTGGATTCATCGTGGTTTAGTGAAATGTCTGCAATGATCAGCCGTGGGTACAAAATGTAACACCACAGTACCATTCATGACATGTTCTCGAATGATGATACCTGATATCTATGTGCTTGGTCCGGGAGTGTTGCACTGGATTGTTTGAAATGGCTATGGCACTGGTGTTGTCACAAAATATAGGAATTTTGTTAACATCATACCATAGTCATTTAATTGATTCCTGATCCAGAGAATCTGAGCACAACAACTGCCAGCGGCATGTACTCAGCTTCAGCAGTAGAACTTGACACTGAGTGTTGCTTCTTGTGTACCAGGAAAACCAACCGACGTCCTAGAAATTGACAGCTTCCAGACGTACTCTTTCTATCAATCCTGCAACCTGCATAATCAGAATCTGTTAGCCGGTTAAGTCAAAACAGTATTCTTAGGGTACCAAATACCTAAACCAGGTGTACCCTTAAGATATCTAAGATTCTTTTGACGGCTATAAGATGTGATTCCTTAGGATCAGCCTGAAACCTAGCATAAACATGTTGCAAACATGATATCTGTCTACTTGCAGTAAGATAAAGCAAAGAGCCAATCATACCTCGATGCTTGTGATATCACTTTCTTACCAGATTTATCCTGGTCAGCTTTGTGGCGTGGCCATGGGTGTCTTTGCCGGAGAAGAGTCTTCTAGATTATACTTTCGCAGAAGATCTCTGACATATTTGGATTGGCAAATGAATATTCCATCTTCCTTTTGGCTTACTTGAAGACCAAGGAAGTAGGACAATTCACCCATCATACTCATCTCATAATTACTCTGCATTAACTTGCAAACCTCTTGCACAAGTTATCATTAGTAGAACCAAATATAATATCATCAACATATATTTGAACAAATATCATATCATTATCATGCAATTTGTAAAAGGAGTTTTGTCATGACACCTCTAGTAAATTTGTTTTCAATTAAAAACTCAGAGAGTGTCATACCATGTCCTTGGTGACTGCTTGAGCCCATAGACAACTTTGAATAAGAAGTACACAAAATCAGCAAACTCTGGATTTTCAAAGCCAGGGGGCTGTTCCAGATTACTTCCTCTTCTAGCTTTCCATTCAGAAATGCACTTTTCACATCCATCTGATAACCTTGAAGTTGGAGTGTGCAGCAAATGCAAGAATATTCTGATGGCTTCAAGACGAGCAACTGGAGCATAGGTTTCACGTAGTCAATTCCTTCTTCCTAAGAATAACCTTTTGCAACCCAGTCTGGCTTTGTTTCTTACCACAATGCCCTCACCATCTAACTTGTTACGGAGACCCATTAGCTCCAATTGTAGACTTTCCTTTTGTCTTGGAACTAGGGCCCAGACTTCTGTCTCTCAAATTGATTGAGTTCTTCTTACCTGGCAAGAACCCATCAGGATCACAGTGCTTCATCTATTTTCTTTGGTTCTAGTTGAGATAGAAAACCAGAGAATAGGCATTCATTTGTCGTAGCACTTCTAGTCCTTACACCAGCATCAGGATCACCAATATGAGATCAAAGGGATGATCTCTGCTCCAAATCCTTTCCCTTGGAAGTTGTGTCCTTGATGATTCGCTGTTTGTCCGTAAGCTGATGGTATGACTAGTTGATCCACCAGCTCACCCTGAGTTGTTGCCAGGTTGACTTGATGAAAGGCATATGTTAAGCCTATTTGTATTTAAGAGTATCAACTCAACTCTGATAAGAAAGAAGTAAATTAGCAAGCACTATTGAGGAATCGTACGAAGAACGTCAAGTGATTTATTAAAATCATATGTCTGAAGAATTTCAGGATGCTGCTGCACACCACTGAAAGAGTTCTTAATATGTTCAAGCCTCAGTGTACAAATATATTTTGTAGCACGTCCAGAAGTTCAGAAGTATAAGTTTTAATACTTTATTTATTCAGAAGATTCCAAACTATTTCTACTTATGAAGAAGAACTACGAAGACAAAGACTCGATGAACAAGCCACTTCACAATGTTTAATTGTAAGAATATTTGATTCAGCTAGTACAGATGAACCAGACAGTACATTTGTGTGTCAACTACTCCGATTAAATATTCTGCATCACACTAGGTGGTCGTTCAATCAAGACAAAGAATCAGATCTTTTAAAGGAAGACAGAAGACCTGCTACTGGAGCTGTTGCCAATATAATTATTCTTTTTAAAATCCACATCCAAAATAATTATATAAGTTATGTAATTTATTTATTAAATTAATTCACACTCGAATTATTTAATTTATGAATTTTATAAATTAATATATTAAGTGGATAATATTGAATTAATTATATAGGAAAAATCAATTGTTATATGCTTTTTGGGCACGGTATGACAATCCAAAGGATTGTCTACCGCACCATGACATCTGCCTAGTCAGGAGGCATGACAAACCAAAGGTTTGTCATACCGAATGACTTAGGCATGACAATTGATCATTGTCTACCGAAGTCACAGGTATGACAATGCCTTCGTTTGTCATACCGTTTGTCATACCACTGATGACTTAGCCTCCAAGTTAGATTGTCCTACCTTCCCATGTTTGTCATACCGTTTGTCATACCGTTTGTCATACGGATGTATACCTATTCAAAATCAGCATGACAATGCTTGTAATTGTCATACCTTCCCACTGATTGTCATTCTGATTGTCATACCTTCCCTTGATTGTCATACCTTCTCATTTGTGCCATGACAATGCTTGTAATTGTCATACCTTTTGTCCTAAGCACTTGTGTAATTGTCATAGGCTTCCTAAGGGTTGTCATGCCTAGCTTTGTCATACAAGTTCAATGGTTTGCCTATATATATGGCTTCACCACTTCATTTGTTCAATGTTCATTGCCTTGTAAACTTTCAAGTTGTTTGTAACTTGCTATTCGTTAAATCCACAGTTTCCTGTGCTTTGATCATTCGGTTGTTTTAATCACTAACTAGAATACATCTTGTCGAATTATTCTACGAACTAGTGGACATTAAAACGACCATATTAATTATATAACGACTTAAAAATTGTTATATTAATTAATTTAAATCTGATTAACAGTTAAACTAACAGATTATTCCGCCGCGATTATTTTGTGACGATTGTATTCAACCCCCCCTTCTATAATCGTATCTGGACCTAACAATTGGCATCAGAGCAGTTGATACCATTTTCAGTATCAGATCCTATACACACTCTGTACGTCCAAATATTTTTATTCGAATTAATTTTATTCCAAAAATTAATTTTGATTAAAAATTTTTTCTTTCAAAAATCCAAATCTCATCCAACACTATTCACTTCAATTTCAAATATTTTTAATTCGAATAATTTTTTTTAAAAAAAAATTATTGATTTAAAATATTTTTCTTTCAGTAATCCAAATCTCATCCCAACACTATTCATTTTAATCTTAAAAAAATGAGTACGCAAAAGATAGTAGCATTAAAATCCCACCGTTCAGCCAGGAACACTTGGCCTATGGAAGAGGCACATGTTCCTATTCCTCCGCACTGCGAACAGAAAATACATCGGGATTTTGGACAAAGGTGTTACTACTCCGATGAAGGTCATTTTAGCACACGAAGAGGATGTGTGTTGATACCTCATCAGGTCATTCCGAAAGAACTTTGAGTACACCGATGAAGAGAGTGATCAGATGCTTAGATGATGCTCTTCAACTGATTTGGTTGAATCTCTAAATCCAGTGATGTACAATGCTGTTGTAAATTGTACGAACGCCAAGCAAATCTGGGATACATTAGAGATTATCAATGAGCTCAGAGGAAGTTAGGGAAAACAGAAAGAGATACTGTGGTCCGTATGAACAGTTTGGTTCCCATCCCGGTGAAGGGATTTCAGAAGTATTTATCAGACTTAATAATTGATAAAATAATTTAAATCTGAATGGGAAATTCTACGACAAGAAAGAAGTCCACTTGAAGTTTCTCTTGACCCTTCCCGAACATCTGGAACACAGAACACTGCCATCAGGGAAAGCAGAGATCTGCATGAGATTTCTCTGGAAGACTCTACGGAGTTTTGAAAACTTATGACTGGAGCAAGTTCAGAGTAAACAGAGATATGGCTGGGGTAAAACACAGAACCATCGAGAGCTCTAGTTGTTGAGTCACCTGTACTGGAAGAAAAGAAAAGGTGTTGTTGTTCCTTCTAGACTACTCAGGAGCTTGTTGTACCTGAGATGGTCAGACTGCTTCTTCAGTGGTGATGATGAGTTCTATACAATGGAAGAGCTGGAACTGTTAGAAGATCATCTCTATCCCTGTTTGCCAAGAAGTTTGGAAACATGAGATTCCGGAAGAACCCTTCCTATAAATACAAACCTACTGTTAGTAAGTTTCAGAAGGGGGCTATTCCTCTTCTACAAGCAAAGGGGATACAAGACTGGGATGGTGGACAGAAGCAGTTCAATGCTTCAATTGTGGTGAACCTGGACACTTTGCAACTGAATGCAAAAAGCCCAAGGTTCAAGGAAAGAGAAAAGATTCGTATGATGAGCTGAGCAGAAGTATGATGCACTGGTTAGAAAGCATCATGGTACTTCTGGAAGTCAAAGCTCAAGACAATCATATCTAGCAGAAGGGAAAAGCTGGGATGATACAGATAGTGATGAAGAGAGCAGATTGGGAATGTTGCTCTCATGGCTAATGCTGATCACTCTTCACCTCCTCCTGCTGGAAGCTTTCAGGTGATCCTACATGCCCTAAACTTTTTATGCAATTGGACTTGAAAGAGATGATGCTATTAAAAGGTTGAAAGCTGCCAATCTTAAAATTGATACTTTAGTCTTGGATATTCATGCTTATAAAATGAATGGATGAAATTATAAAACCTAAAATAGAACAATTGACTATGGATTTAGGATTACAATGTGCTAAAGTCAAAGTTCTAGAGAAAGGTGAGATTGCTTTAAGACTTCAGCTAGACGAAGAGAAGTGAAATGTAAAGCCTTTAAGGATGCCTCCATGATAGTCAAAGAACTTAATGATAAACAAGAGATCAAGAGACTGTTGGAATAGGCTTTGACTATAACAAATCTCTAGGTAAGGCTAGTAACATTACTCCCTTTAAGAAGAGTGCAAAGGAGAGGGAATTCCTTTTGTTTTGAAAGATTCCCTCAACCTTTGTTTAAGGCCTCCGAAGCTGAACCTCTGTTAGAAACTCCTGTTGTCATTAAATATGAACTCAACAGGAAGACCTTAAAATGAAGAGGTAATGAGAAGAAAGATGAGATCCCGACATCACTGAAACCAATCAAAGTGAAAGGCAATGTTAGGTTGCCTAAAGCTGGTTTAGGTGTCAACTCTGAGAGAACTAAATTCAACAAGCCTAATAGTTTCGTGAATAGTAAGAACAGAACAATGATGTCATTCTACTGAGAACTTTAAATCTGATACAAGGTTAGGTAGAATCTATTGATGTTCCTACTACTTGACTGATAATCCTGTTGTTCCTGCTTTTGATGCACATGTCATAAATACTGTGGTGTTGATAATTGTATGACTTGTGCTTTCAATTTGATGTCTGCATATTTTAAAAATTTGCATGCTAAAAATGAAAACACATCACCTAGACAACACACAAACAACAAGCATGCTAGATCAAAGACTGCTAGTCCCTCTCACAAGAGAAAGGAGACTTATGTTCCGAAGCCTAAAACCAAGGTTTATAAGGCTGTTGTTAAGGGAGTAAGTTCAGTCAAATCTGAACCAAGTATCAGTCCAAGGGGCTCTGTTGTTACACCTGATAGAAATCAGTTCTTTAAGTTTGCTTGACCCAATCAAGTGTGGGTCCCAAAGGATGTTTAATCAAGTTGTCTTTTGCAGGGTGCCAGGGAATTTTCGTGTTACCTGGGTGCTTGACAGTGGAGCTCAATGCACATGACTGGCAACAATCCCTGCTGGAGGACATAAGAGAGGAGCTGGCCCTACAGTCAGTTTTGCTGATAATGCAGGTCGTACTTGGGATATGGCAAGTACAAAATTGGAGGATCATCATAGAAGTATTGCAATAGTTGAAGGACTTCAACATAATCTCCTGATGTCAGTCAATTCTGTGACAAAGGATATTATGTTCATTTTGAAAAGGATATGTATCATTAAACATATCAAGGATAAACGTCCCTCACTATGTGGCTAAGGAAAGGCAATATATTCGTAGCTGTTTGTCTTCAGACCTGGAACGAAGTTCACTGTTTCTACGCCAAAGCGTCTGCTGAAGATAGTTGGTTATGGCATAAGAAACTCTCACCTCAACTTCAAAACCATGAACTCTCTAGTCCAGAGAGATCTAGTGAGAGGTTTACTTCCCTGGAATTCTCAACTGATGTCTTTGTGAAGCTTGTCAGAAAGGAAAGCGAAGAGAGCATCTCACAAAGGCAAAACCATCAATACCATTACAGATCCACTTCATTTGTTGCATTGGATTGTTTGGCCCTGTGATGTTGCATCTATTGATGGAGGAAGATATGCCTTGTCATTGTGGATGACTTCTCGAAATTTACTTGGGTTTCTTCCTGGCTTCTAAGGATGAAACCCCGTTGACATGATTGATCATATAAAGTTAGTTGATTGGATAAAGGTGTGCCAGTCAAAGCTGTAAGGTCAGACAATGGCACAGAATTCAAGAATCAAACTCTAATCAACTTTTACTCTGGAAAGGGAATTAGAGCAGTATTCAGCTCCAAGGACTCCACACGATGGAGTCGTCGAAAGAAAGAATCGTACATTGATTGAGCTGCAAGGACTATGTTGCTGAAGCGAAGCTTCCACTGTACTTTTGGGCTGAGCTGTGTCTACTGCCTTCATACCCAGAATAGAACTTTGATCATAGGTCATATGAAAACTCCATTTCATCTGTATAACAACAAGAAACCTTATGTCAAACATCTTCTGTCTTTGGAGCCAAGTGTTATGTTCTCAAGGATGGAGAAGAGAACTTGAACAAGTTTGAACCAAGGCATCTGAAGCAATTTTTGTTGGTTATACAAATAATGCATATGAGTTTTTGTATTGATACTCTGTCAGTGAAAGTTAGTGTCAATGTTACATTTGATGACACTAACATACCAAGTTTACAATCTGCTGATCCATGAATCTCTGAAGTTTGATAACTATCCAGATTCTGATTCAGATGATGATGTGCCACCTGAGGTTGCAACAGGTGATGACAACAATGTAATGATCCAGGCAATGGTGGAGGAAATGGCAATAATGCTGGAGATTCCACTAATGCTAGTGTGGATCATCAAGTCAACCTGGCCACAGCTCAGGGGAGCTGTGGTGGTCAACTAGTCATACACATCCGCCTAATGATGATACTGCTGAATCATCAAGGACACAACTTCCAAGGGAAAGGTTGGAGCAGAGATCATCCCTTTGATCTGATTATTGGTGATCCTGATGTTGGTGTAAGGACTAGAAGTGCTACGACAAATGAATGTTTATTTTCTGGATTTCTATCTCAACTAGAACCAAAGAAAATAGAAGAAGCACTTGCTGATCCTGATTGGGTTCTTGCCATGCAAGAAGAACTCAATCAATTTGAGAGACAAGAAGTCTGGGCCCTGGTTCCACGCCAAAAGGAAAATCTACTATTGGAGCTAGATGGGTTCTCCGTAACAAGTTAGATGGTGATGGCATTGTTGTGAGAAACAAAGCCAGACTGGTTGCAAAAGGTTTTCTCAGGAAGAGGAATTGATTACGATGAAACCTATGCTCCAGTTGCTCGTCTTGAAGCCATCAGATATTTCTTGCATTTGCTGCACACTCCAACTTCAGGTTTATCAGATGGATGTGAAAAGTGCATTTCTGAATGAAAGCTGGAAGAAGAAGTTTATCTGGAACAGCCCCCTGGCTTTGAAAATCCAGAATTTGCTGATTTTGTGTACTTCCTATTCAAAGCTGTCTATGGGCTTAAGCAGTCACCAAGAACATGGTATGACACCCTCTCTGAATTTTTGATTGAAATAAATTTACTAGAGGTGTCATAGACAAAACTCTCTTTACAAATTGCATGATAATGATATGATATTTGTTCAAATATATTTGATGATATTATATTTGGTTCTACTAACGATAACTTGTGCAAGAGATTTGCTAAGTTAATGCAGAGTAATTATGAGATGAGTATGATGGGTGAACTGTCCTACTTCCTTGGTCTTCAAGTAGCCAAAAGGAAGATGGAATATTCATTTGCCAATCAAAGTATGTCAGAGATCTTCTAAGAAAGTTCAATCTAGAAGACTCTTCTCCGGCAAAGCACCCATGGCCACCCACAACGTTGACCAGGATAAATCTGGTAAGAAAGTTGATATCACAAGCTATCGAGGTATGATTGGCTCTTTACTTTATCTTACTGCAAGTAGACCAGATATCATGTTTGCAACATGTTTATGTGCTAGGTTTCAGGCTGATCCTAAGGAAACATCTTTAGCCGTCAAAAGAATCTTTAGATATCTTAAGGGTACACCTGGTTTAGGTATTTGGTACCTAAGAATACTGGTTTTGACTTAACCGGCTATACAGTTCTGTATTATGCAGGTTGCAGGATTGATAGAAAAGTACGTCTGGAGCTGTCAATTTCTGGACGTCGGTTGGTTTCCTGGTACAGCAAGAAGCAACACTCCGTGTCTACTTCTACTGCTGAAGCTGAGTACATAGCTGCTGGCAGTTGCTGTGCTCAGATTCTCTGATCAGAAACCAATTAAATGATTTGGTATTTCTGTCGACACAAATTCCAATATTTTGTGACAATACAGTGCCATAGCCATTTCAAACAATCCAGTGCAACACTCCCGGACCAAGCACATAGATATCAGGTATCATTTTATTCGAGAACATGTCATGAATGGAACTGTGGTGTTACATTTGTACCCCCGGCTGATCAAATTGCTGAAATCTTCACTAAACCACTTGATGAATCACTTTCTCTAAGTTGGTTTGTGAGCTAGGGATGTTAAATATGCCATGATTCTCTTTGTATTTTATATATTTGTTTTATATATTATTATATATTTGTGATTTCTGTGTAATTTATGTATTTTATTGATTTTTTATAATTGTTTGTACATTATCTGATAATTTTCTGAGTAATTATGCATGTTCATATATGTTTCTGTTAATTTTTAAGTGCTGCATAATCCCCTGTATTATTTTCAAGCATTTAGATAATTATTTGTGTCTATTTTGTATTTTCAAAATTAAATAGCATTAAATATTGTGTGTGTGTATTTATTTTGTTTTTTTTAATTATTTTAATGATTAAAGTTAAATTCATAAATATTTATATTTAATTAAAGTTGAATTTTACAAAATATTTGTGTAATATTTTAGATATTATTTGTATTAGGTTTTTGATTTTATGTGTAAAAAGGTTTTATTTCAAAAGAAAATCAAAAATCATAATTTTTGTATTTCTTTTTCTGTTTTTATTCATTTTAAACTCGGTATGACATTTTTCACAATGTCATACCGTGTGCTTTTTTCTTTTAATTCCTTCGGTATGACAATTATCGATTGTCATACAAGTGTTATGTAACATCGGTATGACAAATCTTTAGTTTGTCATATTAATGTCTCTGTGGTGTGTCATACACGCTTTAACAAACTCGGCATGACAATGTAAAACATTGTCATACCGAGGTAATTCACCTACCACTCGACTGTTTTAATCCTCGGTATGACAATACAAGCTATTGTCATACCGAAAATTCAAAACCCCCCATGACATATTACTGCTTTGTCATACTGCCATACTTCATCTCCCTCATTCATATATACATACACCGGAACTCATATATACACGACTTCATCGTTTCCACTTCGATTTTTCAAGTTTTTTCGATTAAAACTTGCTGGTTACTTGTTTCAAGCATCTCATTGCTTGCTGGTTACTCATTTATCACGATTTTAAGTCGAATTTCTGCCAAATTTTGTTCAAACCGAGTTCGACTGAGTCGAACGTGTTGGGTTGTTTTTGACCGAGTTCACACAAGTCAGTGCCGAGTTCGTGATTACTGGACTTTGGATTGTATGCTTTGACCGAGTTCTTGTTGATTTGGGGCAAAAATTTTCGAAACCCTCTTTTGGTTTTTCGAATTTTTAGGGTTTTTAAGTGATTTAAGGACTCGTTTGGCTAAGTGAAGATTAGTGGGACTTAATTGGGATATTGTGGAATTAAATTGGCCATTTACAATTTAATTAATTTTTAATTCGAGTTTAATCAATTAATTCGAATTATTAATTAATTGGTTAATTGTTAATTAATTATTAATTGAAATTTGCGAGAAATTTGAGAATTAACATTTTATTTGAAAAATTCTCGTTTAATTCAATTTTTAATTATAAAATGGCTGGCCAATTTGTTATCGGTGAGACCAACTACAACGGTTATTTGGACCCTGATTCCAGCTTAGAGAGATTCCGACCTTGGGTGAGGTTTCTGAATAGTCAAAGTTTAGTCAGCACAGCCATCACTGCTCATGCTGATTTACAGATTCGTCCACTCCAAGACTTCTACTCCTCTGCACTCAATACCACTCTCTTGGACAGCTACAGGGTTTCGGGAAATATTACTGGAGGTCGGAGCATTACCATTTCAGTAGATGATGTCAACAGAATTCTTGGGTTTCCCCGAAACAACTTTGCTGAGATTCCGACAGATGCTGAAATTACTCAATTCTTTCAGACCATTCTTTATCAGGGAGAGATACATCTACCAAGAATGCTGAAAGGGAACTTGAAACCTGAGTGGGATTTATTCTTCGATACACTGGCAAAGGTCTTTTCCCCAACCACTCGAAGTAACTTCAATATCATATCCTCCCTTCTTCAAATCATTGGATTCTGCATTGTTCACAATCGACGAATCAACTTTGGCAAGTTGATTCTTCAGTCGATTCTAAAGAAGTTGGGACCACTCAGTAGTCGATCAGTTGCACAGAATCCCAGGGTTGTCTGTTTTTACCCTCGGTTCTTAATGCTGTTTTTGAATGATAAGATGACGGACGCTGAGAAGAATTCATACTTCAACTCTCCAATTGCACCAACTCAGCGTGTCTGTACGAAGTTGATGAAAGCTCTGACAAACAAAAGAAAATATGAGAATCTTCCACTCATAGTGACTCCATACCTGATGGAGCAGATCAATGCTCAGCCACAACAACTTCATCAATTCCAAGTGGCTCAACCTCAACAGCAACAACCTCATCAGCAACAGCCTCAACAAGCTCAACCACAACAACAGCAACCACAAGAACCAGAACCACTTCAAATACAACAACCAGAACAACACCAATCACCACACCAATCACCATATCATTCACCACATCAATCTCCATACCAATCACCACACCATTCTCCTCTACATCAAACACATCAATCACAATCATTTGAAGACGAACCTCAGGAATACAACTTCTTCGAAGCTCAACCGTCTTCATCTGAACCACTACCACAACAACAACACACCCACTATATACCACAAACACAATCAACCTCCCAACCTTTACCTGCTGACTCAACATCAAATCCAGAGTTGCAGTCCTTTCGACAGGACCTACAGGTAGCTCAGGTACTTTCTGACTTCTCATCTAATTTTAATGTTGATGTATCAGATTTTGTTGGTGACATTGATTTTGTTTTCCAGCCTACCAGCAATGAACCTGACAACACACCGGTTCATAACCTAGCTGAAGATTCTCTTCAACAAATATTCGATTCTCCAAACACATCAACCAACACTTCAATGCAACCTGTTCGTAAAGTTGCGAGGAAACGGAGTTCGAGTAGTTTAACAAGTCAACCCGCAGCTCTGTCTTCCATTAAGAAGCCTAGGTTGGAAGCCCTGGAGACATCTGCAGCCTCATCCTTGCCTTCCCAAAAAGGCTTGGACTTGGAACAGGCAATGAAACAGTCTCTGGACTCATTCTCTCAACAGAATGAAGCCTGTTAGGCCGAATAAACTCACTATATAAGATAATATAGTGAACACAATCAAGAACAAAACACCAGTGTAAGAGAATAATTCAACTAAACTCTTATTCACAAATCACAGTAGCTTACAAATAATCTCTTAGTGATTTATAACTTATCACTAAGAGCTGCTAGGTTACACGAATGATATTCAATCGATAACTCATCTAGAGTAAACCCTAAGCTGTGTTTATATACACAGTTACATGATATCTACTGATTGATTTATAATTATCTGCTTCCTAAAATAATCTAATCAGTAGCTATCCTTCTGCTGTCCTGATCTGCACAATCTCTCTTGATCTTTATCTTCCTTACTTAGTCAGATATGCTCCTGAAAATCAGCCGCCTGCAAACTCTGATCATCGCTTAAACTCTGATCCAGCTGTCAGTCGTTAAACTCTGATTTCCAGCTAAACTCTGATATTTGCTTCTGCATACTAAACAAGTTAGATACCTGTGACATCATCAAATATGTAACAATCTCCCCCAACTTGTACATTAGACAGAATGAACAAGTTCTATATATTTACTGATGATGTCAAAAACAATCAAGGACAAATGCATGAAGTAATTAATCTGCATAAATAAATCAACACTTACAGAATAGGCAGAACTAATTACAACTTACAGATCATAGCAGAACTAATTAACCAATCAGTCTATACCCATAGCTCTCCTTAACAAACTTGGTAATCAGATCTTCTTCAATTTGTTTCAGAGTTTGTATCATTTGAGCTTTGACAATCTTCAATTCTTCATCTTCATCTCCTGTCTGGTATATGGCTGATCTCAAAGCATTAGCTTTGCTTCTCTTCATTGCTTCTCCCAATTGAATCACTCTGGGCCTGTCTGCTTCATTATTATAACCCAAGACTCTGATATTTGCAATAGTCTCCATCACAGAGCTATTCTTTTCCATGTCAATTTCAGAACCATCATCTTGAGCTAATTTTGGAATGTATTCTTCATCAGCCTGTACTCCATAGAATCTTCTCTTTTCCCTGATTGTCCTTTTCATCAAGTCTGACCACCTCTGAGTAGCTTCATTCTTGATCTCCAGCATGTAGTGAAAATGCTCCAGCTCCCTCAGAGATTTCAGTAACAAATCAGCTTCTGAGATTCTATAAACTCTGCCAGATTCCAAAAATATAGCAATCTTTTCTTTATCTTCTGGCCCATCATGAGTGTCCATTAGAATCTGTACTGACTCAACTTTGTCAAGATCCTTCTGTGTAACAGCTTCTCCTACTTTTTCAGTCAGAGGATAAGGATCTCTGAAAGTAGTTGCTGAGCCTGTTTGAATCTTTTCTTTTCTGTGACCAAGACCAGTTGTGTCATAAGCTTCTTTCCCTCTGGTACCATGAGTTCTTACTCTGGTGAGCATTGAGCTTTCCTTATATAAGTTTGTACCAAGACTCCCATATAAACTCTTTTTCTTCTTCTGATCTTGAGTCTTCTCAGAATTTAACTTTAACCAAGAGGCTTTAGTGTCTTCAACTTTCTCTTCTTCAACTGAAACTTTAACTTGAGCATTGTCAGAGGTTAAAGCTATATCAGATATTGGCTTGCTTTCACCTTTTCTTCTTCTGATCAACCCAGCTTCTCTTTCTATAGCTTGATCAGATACATCAGTGATTATATTTGCATTTCTGCTCAGCTCTAACATCCTCTTAGAAGGATTCTCTGATGCTATCTTGATCATTGACTTCTTTATCACAAGAGGAGCTGAAGGAACTCCATCAACAGGTTTCTTTCCTTTATCTGCTACATCAGATTCAGATTGAGTCTGAGATCTAGTTCTTGGTCTGTTGATATCAGTGTAGTTTACTTCACTGATTACTATTCCCTTTTGTTTTGGAATTTTCTGTTTCTGAGAGGAATCAGTAATCTGTCTTTGCTCATCAGATTTTGTTTTGCTGATCTTCTTCTTCTCAGCAGCCAATCTTTCTTCTTCAAGTCTGATGGCTTCAATATCCACTCCTGGATTTTCTTTTTCAAAGATTTTCCTTGCCATGGCTTCATCAATTGCTTGCAAGGAAAGAGATTTATAAAAGAGAGTGGTTTCTTTGCCTCTGAACTTCAGAGTTTGACAAAATTTCTGAGACTCAGGGTCTCCAGCTTCAATCAGCTTTTCAGCTTCAGCCACCAATTTTTCATTCTTCTTTTCCACTTCAGAGTTCACAAGATCTATCTCTTTGGATATAGCCTCTGAATCTCTGACTGCTTTGGTTATGTTCTGAGCTTGAGTTACAACAGTCAGTTCCATTGATCTGTGTTTTTGAGATTCTCTGGGTGGTCTCTCAGAGCTTGCTACTTCTCTAATTTTCTTCTTTGTTTCTTTACCTTGCAACAGCTTCAGCTTTTGCTGTTTGTTTATTTCCCCTTTTTCTTCCTCATCATCATCTGGCTTTTTCCTTTTTAATTGCTGATCAGGTTTACATTTGTCTTTGGATGTTTTCTCCCCCTTTTTGACATCAGCAGAGGTGAGAACCTGTACCAGCTGTGCCACAGAAGCACTCAAATCGACCAGAGTATAATGCATTGAAGTCTGAGTAGCTTCAATAGAGGTAAGCCTATCTTCCACAGAAGGTGGTATGGTCCTGCACATCCTGAGATTATAGGACAAGTGACAAATTTTCCTTCTAGCAGGCTCAGAAAATGGAGGTGGAGAGTTTGGAACTGTAGGAGCCATAAAGGGAGTGGATTCCCTAACTGGTGACAATGCCTTAACTGGGGAATCAACCCTTTCTGGTGTAGTTTCTCTGACTGGCTCAGAGATTATGGGGGTTGATGTGACTTCTGTGCCTTCATCATCATCAATGTCTGCAAGAAAAATACTCAGAGTATGGGACTCTAGAGCTTCAGTAGCTGCCTCAGAGGTTTCTGCCCTTTGGATCTCCTGAGCAGGAGCTGCATCAATATCATCAGGTTGAACTAAGGAATCTTGAATTAGCTGAAGGACCATTTCTGTTTGGGTATCCTCTGATTTACCAGGTGCATCAGATGGTTTTTCTGATATTTCAGTATCAGCTGCAATTTTCTCTTCAACAGACTTTGTCCCTTCAGTTTGATCATTGTGATCAGAGGTTGACTCTGACATCTGTTGGTCAGCTGCAGCAATAAGTGGCATGGCAGAAATAGGTTCAATCAAAAGCGGCTCTGCAGATTGATCAGAGAATGGAATCAAAGGTTGTTCAGGATCCTCTGATTGTGGTGGCTCCACAGTCAGATCAGTAATAGCGGTTGCCTTTATTTTCTTTCTCAGTCTTTTTGCTGGTGGAGAAGGAGGAATGTCTTCTTCTGATTCAGAATCTGAAATCTTCTGAAGGAATCTTCTTTTTCTGGGATGAGGAGATGGCTGTTTGGATGGGGATTTAGAAGACCTCAGTACCCTTGTTGGTGAAGATATTACAACTGGTCCTTGTTGAGAAGAACCAGAGGTTGGTTTGGGATCAGAAGTTGCTATTTGGTCATGAGAAGGAGATGGAGGCTGTGGGATATTCTCATCAGAGAATAAGGCTTCATACTTGTCTGGTAAAGCTATCTTCAGTTTATCCTGTACAGTCACAGGGATAGCAAATACAGGTACAGTATTCTTTTTACTATCCTTCTTAATCAGATCAGTAAAAGCTCTTTTGGTGATTTTAAAAGGAAGTTCATTTCCATCTTCAGGAAGGGGCACATCAGGGAAGCAGTAAGAAAATATGAGCTGACAAAATCTTGAGTAATAGACAATATTCATATTTTCTTTTCTCCTATCACCAATAAATCTTAAGATAGAAGTGGCAATATCAAATTTGAGATTGTGGATTAGAAAATACCCAATCTGCTGGCTGAAGATGGGAATGGCATCAAAGTTGCTACATTTGTTGCCGAAAGCCCTGGTGATGCAATCATAAAAGAAGCTCCACTCCTTGCAGAGATGTGGACGCTTAAGTTCTCCCATCTTGTCAGTACTTGCTGTGTACCCAAGAAAGATCATCATGTCCCTCAGAGTTTGAGTAGGAACTGAGGAATCAAACTTCTTCTCTTCAGGAAGATGAAGAGCCTTCCTGATAGTTGCTGGTGAAACCACATACTCTTGACCCTCATAATCGCAGGTCAGAGATGGAGAGCCTTTTTCCCCTCCGTCATCGTAATTTGCTGTCCTCCAGAAGGTGAGAACCTGAGAAGGAGAGATGGACTCCGGCTGAGTCAGAGCATACATTAGCTCACTGTGAGCCAGGAAGTCCTGAATGAGATGGAACTCTTTGGGAGCTTCATCGTTATCAAGTATGGCTGAGTAGTTGTTGGTGACAAACTTTGCTCCATTGAACTCGAAGGCAGTAGTTGACATGATTTCTGGAAAAAAAAATCAAGAAAATCGTGAAGTGTAGATGAGATGTTTGATGAAATGCGCACAAGAGATTTTGAAAATATTATCAGAGAGAGAGAGAGTGATTTCGTGTAAAGTGAGAAGAGAATACTCGATGTCTGAGAATATATATGTATGTACGCATGCGGGTGAGATATAAACGCTGTAGTGGGGCACGTGGCGAGTTCTGAATGGTAAAAAAATATGGTAGTGGAGAGGTAATAATGAGTGGCGTGTGAATCTGAACAACTATGCACCATTTACCAATAAAACACAAATAATTACCGTGTGTTTTTCTCCACTCAGGAATTCAAATGGTTTTTCTACCGTTTGATAATAAAAACTAATATTATCTGACCAAAATATTTATTTTAACTCGGACTTCGATCAGAGGCTGACCATTGACCAGAGTTTAAATAAATGACTTATAAAATGACAAATCAAATAGTGATCATAGAATCTTGTAATGATGAGAGATAAATATTCAAGGTCTAAACGACACTCGCTCCTTAGAGTTTGCAAATATTTATTGAACTCTAGTCAAAAATTACTCGAAGCCAAGAAAAATTGTTAATCACAGAAGTGGAGTGAGGTGTGTGTTAACATGAATCTTCTAATGTTACAGAGATTGTCAAATTTCTCAAATAATATTAGAAATAATAAGAAGATGTTTTAAACATCTCATAAGCCGAGTTTCTCATAAATGGATCAGAGTATATCATTTCTTCTTTCTTCTCTTTTGGACACATTTGTCTTTTGAAAGGGAACTTCTCATGGTAAGTGAGTCATAACCTTTATCAGACTTTTGTTTGCTCAGAGTATTTCTCCAGTAATCAGAGAATGTGAAAAGTCCCCAAAAATTAACTTAATTTTCGATGCATTTGCTTAATACCAGCAGTGCACTTGGATCTTTCCTTTCACAGATTTTCTAAGATCTCAAAGGAGTACCTGAGATAAATTTTTGTTTTTCTTTTCTTTTGATTTTCTTTTCTGAGAAGAAATATCTTGAGGATCCATAACTGAGATATATCAACTCTTAGCTCATAAGAGGAGGAAAGCAGATTCTTTTCTGAGTACATATCTAATATCTAAGAAGTAAGACAGTCTAAGTAACAAAATTAACTCATGTGTTGTGTGTTAGGGATTTCCACAGCTGTAATATCACAAGATTCAGACTTTAGAGAGGCTTATGACTAAATTCAGTTAAGTGCAACAATTCTTCACAGGAGTATCTTTCATCATGAAAAATTCAAGTCATCAGAGTTTGTCGGGTCAGAGTTTAAATATCAGAGTTTATCAAATCAGAGTATAATCACCAGAGTTTAGATCAGAGAATAACAGATGTAGTTGTAGATCAGATTTATAACAACAAATACTAACAGATATAGTATGATGCAATGTATCAGAGTTTAGAGAGGACCAGAAATCATCCCTAATTCGTTTACAAGCCTTGTAAATGTTGCTTCAGCCAGAGGTTTGGTGAAGATATCTGCCAACTGCTGATCTGTTGGAACAAAGTGAAGCTCTACTGTTCCTTCCATCACATGTTCTCTGATAAAATGATACCTTATGCTGATATGCTTGGTCACGGAATGCTGTACTGGATTTCCTGTCATAGCAATAGCACTTTGGTTATCACAGTAAATAGGAATTTGAGTCAGAGTTAACCCATAATCCAGTAGTTGATTCTTCATCCATAAGATCTGAGCACAGCAGCTTCCTGCAGCAATATACTCTGCTTCTGCAGTGGATGTGGAGATAGATTTTTGTTTCTTACTGAACCAAGAAACTAATCTTCCTCCTAAAAATTGACAGCTCCCACTTGTACTTTTTCTGTCTATTTTGCATCCTGCAAAATCTGCATCAGAGTAACCAATCAGTGTAAAGTCTGATTCTCTGGGATACCAGAGTCCCATCTCAACTGTTCCTTTGAGATATTTGAAAATCCTTTTGACTGCTACAAGGTGTGGTTCTCTTGGATCTGCTTGAAATCTTGCACAAAGACAGGTTGCAAACATGATATCAGGTCTACTAGCAGTCAGATATAGAAGTGAGCCTATCATACCTCTATAGTTAGTAATTTCTACTGGTGATCCAGTATCTTTATCTAACTTAGTGGCAGTTGCCATTGGAGTAGTGGCAGCTGAGCTATCCTGCATGCCAAATTTCTTTAGCAAGTTCCTAGTATATTTAGACTGATTAATGAAAATACCCTCATCAGTCTGTTTGACTTGAAGTCCCAAAAAGTAGCTCATTTCACCCATCATGCTCATCTGATATCTGGACTGCATAAGCTTTGAGAATCTCTCACAGAGTTTAGGATTAGTAGACCCAAAAATAATATCATCTACATAGACTTGAACTAATAGCAGATCATTACCATGGTTGAGATAAAATAGAGTTTTATCAATTGTACCTCTGTTGAAACCACTGTCCAAAAGAAATTGAGCCAGAGTTTCATACCATGCTCTTGGTGCTTGCTTTAGTCCATACAGTGCTTTATCCAATCTGTAGACATGATCTGGAAATTTTGTGTCCACAAACCCTGGAGGTTGTTCAACATATACCTCTTCCTCCAGCTCCCCATTGAGAAAAGCACTCTTTACATCCATCTGAAACACTTTGAACTTCTTGTGTGCTGCATAAGCCAAGAAAATTCTGATTGCTTCCAATCTGGCAACTGGGGCAAAGGTCTCATCATAGTCAATTCCTTCTTGTTGAGAATATCCCTTAGCTACCAGTCTGGCTTTATTTCTTGTAATTATACCATCACTGTCTGTTTTGTTCCTAAAAACCCACTTGGTACCAACAATTGATCTGTTCTTTGGTCTTGGTACAAGTGTCCAGACTTTATTTCTCTCAAATTCATTTAACTCCTCCTGCATTGCTGTTACCCAGTCTGCATCCTTTAAGGCTTCTTCCACTTTCTTTGGTTCTGTCTGAGATAAAAATGAATGAAATAAACACTCATTTGCTGTTGCAGTTCTGGTTTGAACTCCAGCATCTGGATCCCCAATTATCAGATCTGGTGTATGAGACTTTGTCCATTTTCTTTCATGTGGCAGTTGATTTCTGGAACTAGATCCTCCCCCATGATCCATGCCAGTATCATTTTGATTCTCTGATGCCTCTCCCCCATTATTCATGCTATCTCCATGAGCATTCTGAGATTCTGATGCTCCCCCTGAAGATGTGTTCTCCTGATTTTCTGATGCAGAGTGATCAGAGTTTGAGGAGTCAGAATCAGAGTTTGTGTTTTCTGCTGAGTCTGCAACATTTTCATTCAGATTTTCATTTTGAAAGTGCTCCCCCTCAACATGTGCTTGAGGTTGGTGATTAGAAGTGACATGCTCTGATATTGTCTCAGAGTCAGAGTTTATGGAATCAGAGAATGCATCTTCATCTTCAAATCTCAGTTGCTCATGATCTTCAAAATCTTCCATTCCAGTAATTTTCTTATCATCAAAGGATACATGAATGGATTCCATGATTACCCTTGTTCTCAGATTGTAAACTCTGAAGGCTTTTGTTGATAAAGGATAACCAACAAAAATTCCTTCATCAGCTTTTAAATCAAATTTGGTTAGCTGTTCAGGATGATTTTTCAGAACAAAACATTTACATCCAAAAATGTGGAAGTATTTGAGATTTGGTTTTCTGCCTTTAACCATTTCAAATGGAGTTTTCCCATGTTTGTTAATCAGAGTTGCATTCTGTGTGAAACAGGCAGACTGCACAGCTTCAGCCCAGAAGTAGGTTGGTAACTTTGCTTCCTCCAACATGGTTCTTGCAGCTTCAATTAGAGTTCTGTTCTTTCTTTCTACAACACCATTTTGTTGAGGTGTTCCAGGTGCTGAAAATTCCTGTTTGATGCCAATTGCTTTACAGAACTCCTCCATTTTAAAATTCTTGAACTCAGTGCCATTATCACTTCTTATGATCTTTACTGCATCTTTAGAGATTTTGTTCAACTGCCTGACATGCTCAATCAATAAAGATGGTGTTTCATCCTTGCTGTGAAGAAAATATACCCATGTATATCTGGTAAATTCATCAACAATGACCAGAGTATATCTCTTCTTTGCAATGGACATTATATTTACTGGTCCAAAAAGATCAACATGCAGCAGATGATATAGCTCAAGAATTGAGGACTCAGTTTTACTTTTGAAGGAAGACTTCCTCTGTTTTGCTTTCTGACAGGAATCACAGAGTCCATCTGGAGTAAAAACTGATTTTGGAAGTCCTTTCACAAGATCTTTCTTCACAAGTTCATTTATATTATTGAAGTTCAGATGAGATAATTTCTTGTGCCAGTTCCAGCTTTCTTCAATACTGGCTCTGCCAAGTAGACAGATTGCAGAGCTTTCAGAGTTTAAAGATAGCTTAGCTTCATAGATGTTGCCATGTCTGTATCCTTTCAGAACAACTTTTCCAGTTCTTTTACTAATGACCTCACAGTGTTCTTCCAAGAAATTTACATGATATCCTCTGTCACAGATTTGACTTATGCTCAGCAGATTGTGCTTAAGTCCTGAGACCAGAGCTACAGATTGAATGATGACATTTCCAAGATTGATATTGCCATATCCCAAAGTTTTCCCTATGTTGCCATCTCCATAAGAAACATTTGGGCCAGCCTTCTCCACAAAGTCTGATAGCAGGGCTTTATTTCCTGTCATATGTCCTGAGCATCCACTGTCCAGAACTAGGATGTTTTTCCTGTTGCCCTGCAATCACATACACAACTAATGATTAGTTTTAAGGATCCAGACTTGCTTGGATCCTTTGTTCTTGTTAAGTTTGTTAACACTAGCAGCGGAAGATTTATCAGAGTTTATATCAGAGTTTGTGCTAACAGACTTTTTAATAGATGCTGAACTATGAGAATCAATCTTTTTCTTCAAAGAAGGTTTTAATTCATAATAATTGTAATACAAACTATGGTATTCCTTACAAGTGTAAATAGAATGCCATAAACTACCACAATGAAAACAAGGATTCTCTGGTCTAAATCTAGTATTCCTAGTCTTAACTTCTGATTTTGGAAACATAGCATTTATGTCCTTATTTTTCCTGCAAAAAGAAGCAAGATGATTAGGATTACCACAATTATGACAAGTTTTCCTAGGAGCGTTTGGAACAGGCATGTAATTGTTGCTTTTGTTTATTCCAACCTTTCCATTCCTATTTTTCCTAGGTTCCTTGATCCTGTTTTCTTTCTTAACCTCCTTGAGTTTATGCTTAAGCTGTTTCTGAGTCATTAAGCCAATATTAACCTGTTTAGGAGTATCAGTTTTAGATTCTGCAACAAATCTTACTGGAACTACTTTGGGTTTTTTAATTTTAATGGTTTCTTGTTTATATGACTCAGCTTCATTTTTATCAGAGTAACCTAACCCTTTCTTCCAGTTCCCACTTTCTAAGATATTCTGAGTAGTCTTCCCTGAGTTAGTCCAAGTTCTGATTATCTCTCTTTCCTTAGCAAGTTCTGATTCAAGAGAAGCATTTTTCTTTAAGAGTTCATTTTTAACAAAGATAGAATCATCTCTTTCCTTCTGAACTTCTAGCATCTGAACTAGTTCCTTTTCAAGATAATCATTCCTTTTCTAACATCCAAGATCTCAGATTTTAATCTGTCATTTTCTAATGTCTGATCTCTATAACTAACATGCAGAGTTTTAAGAAACAATCTTAACTCAGTTATATCCTCAGTATCAAAAGCAAGAGTGGAATGAGGTACCTTAGTTTCAACAGTCTCAGTGCTGTTGTCCATGTTTGCCATCAAGGCATAGTTGACTTCTTCCTCTGATTCTGATGAGTCTGCCCAACTCCCCTTCTTTGTGATAAAGGCCTGTTCCTTTTCTTTCTTAGCTTTCTTGCACTCAGTTGCAAAATGTCCTTTCTCTCCACAATTGAAGCAGGTGTATTTAGACTTATCAGACTTTCCAGATTTTTCTTCTTTGCTTTCATTCCTTTTGAAGACCTTCTTATCAGAGTTTCTGTCTTTCCTTGAGAACTTCTTCCCTTTGTTGAAGTTCTTGTAGGCCATCTTCTTGAAGCTTTTTACCATTAATGCTGCCAGCTGCATCATCTCAGTATCAGTGTCATCAGAGTCTGAAGGGATATCAGAGTCTGAGTCAACATCAGAGTTTGATGACTCAGTATCAGACTTTTGACAATAGCTTTTCCTTTGCTTTTCACAGTTGAATCTTCTTGAACTTTTAGGGCAACTGGTTTGGGTTTCCCACCATGTCGTTTGCTCCTTTGCTCCATCTCAAGTTCATGAGTTTTCAACCTTCCAAAGATTTCATCCAGAGACATCTCTTCAAGATCATGATTGTCTCTTATAGTGGTTACTTTCAAATCCCACTTTTCAGGAAGAGCAAGCAGAAATTTGAGATTTGAGTCTTCCAAATCATATTCTTTGTCCACAAGAGACAAGTCATTCAGCAGCTTGACAAACCTATCATAAAGATCAGTCAGTGATTCACCTGATTTTGAATCAAAGTGTTCATACTCTTGAGTAAGTATGGTCCTTCTGTTCTTTTTGATGGCTTTGGTTCCTTGACATCTGACTTCCAAAGCATCCCATATCTCCTTTGCAGTTTTGCATCCAATTACTCTATTGGACATAGCATTGTCCAGAGCACTATGCAACAGATGCTTCACCTTTGCATCTTTACTGATAGATGAGATGTCCTCGGGGGTATAGTCCTTCTTCTCTTTAGGAATCATCTTCTGGGGTTCATCTCCCACTGCAACAGAGAGCTTCGTTGGCATGTGTGGACCATCATAAATTCTATCCAGATATTCTGGATCTGTAGATTCCAGAAACATGATCATTCTTACTTTCCAGACAGAATATTCAGATGCCCTGAGGACCGGAACCCTAAGAGACTCATATCTACTGTTTTGTGATTTCTCAGACATGATTGTGTGTGATTAAGATCTCACTGTAGGTATATCAACAGACCTCGCTCTGATACCACTTGTTAGGCCGAATAAACTCACTATATAAGATAATATAGTGAACACAATCAAGAACAAAACACCAGTGTAAGAGAATAATTCAACTAAACTCTTATTCACAAATCACAATAGCTTACAAATAATCTCTTAGTGATTTATAACTTATCACTAAGAGCTGCTAGGTTACACGAATGATATTCAATCGATAACTCATCTAGAGTAAACCCTAAGCTGTGTTTATATACACAGTTACATGATATCTACTGATTGATTTATAATTATCTGCTTCCTAAAATAATCTAATCAGTAGCTATCCTTCTGCTGTCCTGATCTGCACAATCTCTCTTGATCTTTATCTTCCTTACTTAGTCAGATATGCTCCTGAAAATCAGCCGCCTGCAAACTCTGATCATCGCTTAAACTCTGATCCAGCTGTCAGTCGTTAAACTCTGATTTCCAGCTAAACTCTGATATTTGCTTCTGCATACTAAACAAGTTAGATACCTGTGACATCATCAAATATGTAACAAAGCCATTGAAGTTGACCGCTCTGCCACGGTACCCTGTACAGAGTCAAGCACTGCGCTAGCACTCACGCTAGTGCAAGACCAAACAAATTCACAGGTTACTATGTTTACTGATTGCACAGATTTTCAAAACCAGTTTATCATGTATGAAAACTTTTCTGATCAAACTTTCTTTTCTGATCAGGCGGTACTTGGCAACGTGCAAGTAAACTTGCCCTCACAGGCTTCCGGAGGACAGTTTGTTCCTCCACTACCTTTGAACCCATCTCAGGGGGCATTGGTAGTTTATACAGGTACAGCTGGAAGAGTGCAAACAATGAGTGATGAAAGGCAAACACCGAGCGATACACATGCACGTGAGGCTAGTGAAACAGCTATGAGTGTACGTGAGGTGAGTGCACACACTGACCCGGCTCTGTTTGAGGAACAAATGTCTAAGCTTAGAGCTGAATTAGCCCGGATGATAGCTGAAAATGAGAGGCTAAAGGGTGCACAGTTGGTGACCCTAGAGCAGAAAGCTGATGAAAGGCCATCCAGTTCTTCCAGGGATGAGCTTAAAGGAGAAATTCAAGAGTTGACTGTCGAGATGAGATCTAATCATGCACTGTATATGTCCAAATTTGATGATATCGACAGAAAGCTGGATCAACTCCTAAAGAACTCAAAGTCAGATGCTGATACCTCCAGAGAGGATCCCTCAACTAAGGGGGAGAATAGAAGAGATAGAGGAGGAGATGGAGACAAAGGTGACAGGGGCAATAGTTCGAATCAAGTAACAAAGGGAATACTTCTGAATCTGCTCCTGACAATTCTGGAAAGTCTAAGGGCAAAGAGCCGGCACATCAATCTGAGAATGTCTTTGATTCTGATAACTATGATGATTTTCCACAAGACATGGATGATGATGACGTCTTCGATGCTACTTACCGTCAAGCAGAGGAAGAAGGTAAATTTGAGGAGAGCTATTATTCCAGGATGAAGAACCTGTTGATCCTGAACACGAAGAAAATGTCTGGAAGTTTAAAGCTGAGAATGAAGCTAGGAAGCGTAAGCTTCGTGATTACCAGAAACTTCTAGAGGACAAGTTGATAACTGAAGAGCAAATCAAGATAGAGAAGCAGAAAATCTATGATGCTGCGTGCAAGCAGAAGAATCTTGATATAAGAAGGAAAGTTGGAAAAAGCTGGGACATCGCAAAGAGGATTTTCAATGGACCTCAAAGGGAGTCTTTCATGACAGAAAGTTCTTATCTCTGATCTACGATCTTCGAGAGGTAAACCCTGACGAGGATATCTTTATGCATGCCTTCGCTTTAGAAATTGATTACTTGACTGTTGGAGTCAATAACTTGCTAGAAGAGTGGGAGCTGATTGTATATACACGGAGAAATGGTTCATTCAGATTATCTGTTGAATTTCTCAAATCATTCTCTGTGTCTGAGCTCTGGGTACTTCGCAATAAGGTAAAGCGATGCTCCAACCTGAACGAACTCCTTCGTGATAAGCTGTTGGATTGTGCTGTCTTCAACAGTCCACAGGTTGTCAAGAATCCATATTGTGTAAAGTTCGTTCACAAGAGCTCTTAAGCACTGTCTATCTGAATGAAGAGGCTTTATCAAGTATCCTGCTAAGCAACTGGCTCTAGCATCCACTCTACTTCGAACCAAGGCTTCGCTTCTAAAGCCAAATCTGATGCTGATGATGATGTGATTCTAGCTTACTGCACCCGAAGGAATATTTCTCAATATTTCCGGAGGATGAAGAATGTTACAAAGGCTCAGCCATCGGACTTCCAAGAAGACCCTGTAGAGTTGGAAGTGTTACATCAACTGGCTCTGGCACGGGAACGTAAGAAGCGTGGTGAGTCCACTACCATCAGAAGTGCCAACCAGAGAAGAACCGTCAACTCCTGTCCTTCACAGTTCAGATATCGAAGAAGGAGAAGTTGATCTTTAGATTTGATAAGGAATTTGTAATATATGTTCAGTAAGAACATCCTTATGTAATCTAATGTACTTGTTTGAATTCTGGTGAATGTTTAATGAAATACCAGAAACTTTTTGCTATTTACAATTCATGTTTAATCCTTTGTCTTATCAGTTAGTTGAGTTATCCTCTCGATAATTTGCATGTTATGTTAACAAACAATAGGGGGAGATTGAAAGGCATATGTTAAGCCTATTTGTATTTAAGAGTATCAACTCAACTCTGATAAGAAAGAAAGTAAATTAGCAAGCACTATTGAAGGAATCCGTACGAAGAACGTCAAGTGATTTATTAAAATCATATGTCTGAAGAATTTCAGGATGCTGCTGCACACCACTGAAAGAAGTCATTAATATGTTCAAGCCTCAGTGTACAAATAATATTTTGTAGCACGTCCAGAAGTTCAGAAGGTATAAAGTTTTAATACTTTATTTATTCAGAAGATTCCAAACTATTTCTACTTATGAAGAAGAAACTACGAAGACAAAGACTCGATGAACAAGCCACTTCACAAATGTTTAATTGATAAAGAATATTTGATTCAGCTAGATACAGATGAACCAGACAGTACATTTGTGTGTCAACTACTCCGATTAAATATTCTGCATCAACAATAGGTGGTCGTTCAATCAAGACAAGAATCAGATCTTTTAAAGGAAGACAGAAGACTGCTACTGGAGCTGTGCTCAATATAATTATTCTTTAATAAATCCACATCTCAAAATAATTATATAAGTTATGTAATTTATTTATTAAATTAATTCACACTCGAATTAATTTAATTTATGAATTTATATAATTAATATAATTAAGTGGATAATTATTGAATTAATTATATAGGAAAAATCAATTGTTATATGCTTTTTGGGCACGGTATGACAATCCAAAGGATTGTCATACCGCACCATGACATCTGCCTTAGTCAGGAGGCATGACAAACCAAAGGTTTGTCATACCGAATGACTTAGGCATGACAATTGATCTATGTTCATACCGAAGTCACAAGGGTATGACAATGCCTTCGTTTGTCATACCGTTTGTCATACCACCTGATGACTTAGCCTCCAAGGTTAGATTGTCATACCTTCCCATGTTTGTCATACCGTTTGTCCTACCGTTGTCATACGGATGTCATACCTATTCAAAATCAGCATGACAATGTTGTAATTGTCATACCTTCCCACTGATTGTCATTCTGATTGTCATACCTTCCCTTAGATTGTCATACCTCTCATTTGTGCCATGACAATGCTTGTAATTGTCATACCTTTTGTCATAGCACTTGTGTAATTGTCATAGAGCTTCCTAAGGGTTGTCATGCTAGCTTTGTCATACAAGTTCAATGGTTTGCCTATCTATAGGCTTCACCACTTCATTTGTTTCAATGTTCATTGCCTTTGTAAACTTTCAAGTTGTTTGTAACTTGCTATTCGTTAAATCCACAGTTTCCTGTGCTTGATCATTCGGTTGTTTTAATCACTAAACTAGAATACATCCTGTCGAATTTATTCTACGAACTAGTGACATTAAACGAACCATATTAATTATATAACGACTTAAAAATTGTTATATTAATTAATTTAAATCTGATTAACAAGTTAAACTCCAATCAGATTATTCCGCCGCGATTATTTTGTGACGATTGTATTCAACCCCCCCTTCTACAATCGTATCTGGACCCTAACACTTGATGATCCACCACTAGCATCAGTGGAATCTCCAGCATTATTGCCATTCCTCCACCATTGCCTGGATCATTATCATTGTTGTCATCACCTGTTGCACCTCAGGTGGTACATCATCATCAGAATCAGAATCTGGATAGTGTCAAACTTCAGAGATTCAGATGGATCAGCAGATTGTAAAACTTGGGAGTTTAGTGTCATCAAATGTAACATTGACACTAACTTTCATTGACAGAGAATCAATTACAAAAACTCTATAAGCACTTATTGTATAACCAACAAAAATTGCTTCAGATGCCTTTGGCTCAAACTTGTTCAAGTTCTCTCACCATCCTTGAGAACAAAACACTTGGCTCCAAAGACATGAAGATGTTGACATGGTTTCTTGTCTTTATACAAATGAAATGGAGTTTTCATATGATCCTTGTTGATCAGTATCTATTCTGGGTATAGCAGGCAGTAGACACAGCTTCAGCCCAAAAGTACAGAGGAAGCTTTGCTTCAGCAATCATAGTCCTTGCAGCTTCGATCAGTGTACGATTCTTTCTTTCGACGACTCCATTCTGCTGAGGAGTCTTTGGTGCTGAATACTGCCTTCTAATTCCTTTTCAGAATAAAAGTTGATTAGAGTTTGATTCTTGAATTCCGTGCCATTATCTGACCTTACAGCTTTCACTGGCACACCCTTTTCTAATTCAACTGACTTTATATGATCAATCACTGTCATCGGGGTTTCATCCTTAGAATCCAGGAAGTAAACCCAAGTAAATTTCGAGAAGTCATCCACAATGACTAAGGCATATCTTCCTCCATCAATAGATGCAGTAAGTGAAGTGGATTTGTAATGGTATTGATGGTCTTGCCTTTGTGAGATGCTCTCTTCGCTTTTCCTTTCTGACAAGCTTCACAGAGATCATCAGATGAGAATTCCAGGGAAGGCAAACCTCTCACTAGATCTCTCTTGACTAGAGAGTTCATGGTTTTGAAGTTGAGGTGTGAGAGTTTCTTATGCCATAACCAACTATCTTCAGTAGAGGCTTTGGCGTAGAAACAGTGAACTTCGTTTCCAGGTCCTGAAGACAAATCAACTACGAATATATTGCCTTTCCTTATGCCACATAGTGAAGGACGCTTATCCTTGATATGTTTAATGATACATATCTCCTTTTCAAAATGAACATAATATCCTTTGTCACAAAACTGACTGACTGACACTCAGGAGATTATGTTGAGGTCCTTCAACTATAGCAACATCTTCTATGATAATCCTTCCAATTTTGTACTTGCCATATCCCACAGTACGACCTTTGCTATTATCAGCAAAACTGACTGTTGGGCCAGCTCCTTCTCTTATGTCTTCCAGCAGGGATCCATTGCCAGTCATGTGCATTGACGCTCCACTGTCAAGCACCCAGGTAACACGAACAACTCCACTGGCACCCTGCAAAAGACAACTTGATTAAACATTCTTTGGGACCCACACTTGATTGGGTCTAGCAAACTTAAAGAACTGATTTCTATCAGGTGTAACAACAGAGCCTCTTGGACTGATACTTGGTTCAGATTTGACTGAACTTACTTCCTTAACAACAGCCTTATAAACCTTGGTTTTAGGCTTTGGAACATAAGTCTCCTTCCTAACACGAGGAGGACTAGCAGTCTTTGATCTAGCATGCTTGTTGTTTGTGTGTTGTCTAGGTGATGTTTTTTCATTTTTAGCATGCAAATTTTTTAAATAAGCAGACATCAAATTGAAAGCACAAGTCATACAATTATCAACACTACAGGATTTATGACATGCATCAAAAGAGCTTCATTTTCGGATTGTTTAAATAAAATCACCTTGTTAGTTTCATTCTGACTCTTTGAGCCCAGAAACAACTTGTTTTCAACTTCAAACGATTCTGGAATGAAGCTAAAGTTTGTTTCCAACTTCAATCTAGCCAATAATGAAGCAACAAGTTGTTTACATGCTTAAACGAGTCAAGAATGAAACTACAACTCGATTCTAATTTTAAACAACCGAAACGAAGCTACAAGTTGTTTTCAACTTCAAACGAGTCAGGAATGATGCTACAAGTTGTTTCCAACTTCAATCTAGCCAATAATGAAGCAAACAAGTTGGTGCATGCTTAAACGAGTCAAGAATGAAACTACAGTTGATTCTAATTTTAAACAACCGAAAATGAAGCTACAAGTTGTTTCCACTTCAAACGTGCCTGGAATGAAGCTACAAGTTGTTTCCACTTCAATCTAGCAAATAATGGAAGCGACAAGTTGTTTCGGGCTCAATCGAGTCAAGAATGAAACTACACGTTGATTTTAATTTAAACAACCGAAAATGAAGCTAGAAGTTGTTTTCAACTTTAAACGAGTCTGGAATGAAGCTACAAGTTGTTTCCAACTTCAATCTAGCCAATAATGAAGCAACAAGTTGTTTACATGCTTAAACGAGTCAAGAATGAAACTACAACTCGATTCTAATTTTAAACAACCGAAAATGAAGCTACAAGTTGTTTTCAACTTCAAACGAGTCAGGAATGAAGCTACAAGTTGTTTCTAACTTCAATCTAGCCAATAATGAAGCAAAAAGTTGTTTGCATGCTTAAACGAGTCAAGAATGAAACTAGAAGTTGATTCTAATTTTAAACAACCGAAAATGAAGCTACAATTTGTTTTCAACTTCAAACGAGTCTGGAATGAAGCTACAAGTTGTTTCCAACTTCAATCTAGCCAATAATGAAGCACCAAGTTGTTTACATGCTTAAACGAGTCAAGAATGAAACTACAACTCGATTCTAATTTTAAACAACCGAAAATGAAGCTACAAGTTGTTTCCAACTTCAAACGTGCCTGGAATGAAGCTACAAGTTGTTTCCAACTTCAATCTAGCAAATAATGAAGCGACAAGTTGTTTCCGGGCTCAATCGAGTCAAGAATGAAACTACACGTTGATTTTAATTTAAACAACCGAAAATGAAGCTAGAACTTGTTTTCAACTTCAAACGAGTCTGGAATGAAGCTACAAGTTGTTTCCAACTTCAATCTAGCCAATAATGAAGCAACAAGTTGTTTACATGCTTAAACGAGTCAAGAATGAAACTACAACTCGATTCTAATTTTAAACAACCGAAAACGAAGCTACAAGTTGTTTTCAACTTCAACGAGTCAGGAATGATGCTACAAGTTGTTTCCAACTTCAATCTAGCCAATAATGAAGCAACAAGTTGTTTGCATGCTTAAACGAGTCAAGAATGAAACTACAAGTTGATTCTAATTTTAAACAACCGAAAATGAAGCTACAAGTTGTTTCCAACTTCAAACGTGCCTGGAATGAAGCTACAAGTTGTTTCCAACTTCAATCTAGCAAATAATGAAGCGACAAGTTGTTTCCGGGCTCAATCGAGTCAAGAATGAAACTACACGTTGATTTTAATTTAAACAACCGAAAATGAAGCTAGAAGTTGTTTTCAACTTTAAACGAGTCTGGAATGAAGCTACAAGTTGTTTCCAACTTCAATCTAGCCAATAATGAAGCAACAAGTTGTTTACATGCTTAAACGAGTCAAGAATGAAACTACAACTCGATTCTAATTTTAAACAACCGAAAATGAAGCTACAAGTTGTTTTCAACTTAAAACGAGTCAGGAATGAAGCTACAAGTTGTTTCTAACTTCAATCTAGCCAATAATGAAGCAACAAGTTGTTTGCATGCTTAAACGAGTCAAGAATGAAACTACAAGTTGATTCTAATTTTAAACAACCGAAAATGAAGCTACAATTTGTTTTCAACTTGAAACGAGTCTGGAATGAAGCTACAAGTTGTTTCCAACTTCAATCTAGCCAATAATGAAGCAACAAGTTGTTTCTGGGCTCCAACGAGTCAAGAATGAAACTACAAGTTGATTTTAAATTAAACAACCGAAAATGAAGCTACAAGTTGTTTTCAACTTCAAACGAGTCTAGAATGAAGCTACAAGTTGTTTTCAACTTCATTCTAGCCAATAATGAAGCAACAAGTTGTTTCCGGTCTCAAACGAGTCAAGAATGATACTACAAGTTCATTCTAATTTTAAACAACCGAAAATGAAGCTACAAGTTGTTTTTAACTTCAAACGAGTATGGAATGAAGATACAAGTTGTTTCCAACTTCAATCTAGCCAATAATGAAGCAACAATTTGTTTACATGCTTAAACGAGTCAAGAATGCAACTACAAGTTGATTCTAATTATAAACAACCGAAAATGAAGCTACAATTTGTTTTCAACTTCAAACGAGTCTGGAATGAAGCTACAAGTTGTTTCCAACTTCAATCTAGCCAATAATGAAGCAACAAGTTGTTTACATGCTTAAACGAGTCAAGAATGAAACTACAACTCGATTCTAATTTTAAACAACCGAAAATGAAGCTACAAGTTGTTTCCAACTTCAAACTAGCAAATAATGAAGCGACAAGTTGTTTCCGGGCTCAATCGAGTCAAGAATGAAACTACATGTTGATTTTAATTTAAACAACCGAAAATGATGCTAGAAGTTGTTTTCAACTTCAAACGAGTCTGGAATGAAGCTACAAGTTGTTTCCAACTTCAATCTAGCCAATAATGAAGCAACAAGTTGTTTCCGGGCTCCAACGAGTCAAGAATGAAACTACAAGTTGATTTTAATTTAAAGAACCGAAAATGAAGCTACAAGTTGTTTTCAACTTCAAACGTGTCTGGAATGAAGCTACAAGTTGTTTCCAACTTCAATCTAGCAAATAATGAAGCGACAAGTTGTTTCCGGGCTCAATCGAGTCAAGAATGAAACTACAAGTTGATTTTAATTTAAACAACCGAAAATGAAGCTTCAAGTTGTTTTCAACTTCAAATGAGTCTGGAATGAAGCTACAAGTTGTTTCCAACTTCAATCTAGCCAATAATGAAGCAACAAGTTGTTTACATGCTTAAACAAGTCAAGAATGAAACTACAAGTTGATTCAAATTTTAAACAACCGAAAATGAAGCTACAAGTTGTTTTCAACTTCAAACGAGTCCGGAATGAAGCTACAAGTTGTTTCCAACTTCAATTTAGCCAATAATGAAGCAACAAGTTGTTTACATGCTTAAACGAGTCAAGAATGAAACTACAACTCGATTCTAATTTTAAACAACCGAAAACGAAGCTACAAGTTGTTTTCAACTTTAAACGAGTCAGGAATGAAGCTACAAGTTGTTTCCAACTTCAATCTAGCCAATAATGAAGCAACAAGTTGTTTGCATGCTTAAACGAGTCAAGAATGAAACTACAAGTTGATTCTAATTTTAAACAACCGAAAATGAAGCTACAATTTGTTTTCAACTTCAAACGAGTCTGGAATGAAGCTACAAGTTGTTTCCAACTTCAATCTAGCCAATAATGAAGCAACAAGTTGTTTCTGGGCTCCAACGAGTCAAGAATGAAACTACAAGTTGATTTTAATTTAAACAACCGAAAATGAAGCTACAAGTTGTTTTCAACTTCAAACGAGTCTGGAATGAAGCTACAAGTTGTTTTCAACTTCAATCTAGCCAGTAATGAAGCAACAAGTTGTTTCCGGTCTCAAACGAGTCAAGAATGATACTACAAGTTCATTCTAATTTTAAACAACCGAAAATGAAGCTACAAGTTGTTTTTAACTTCAAACGAGTATGTAATGAAGATACAAGTTGTTTCCAACTTCAATCTAGCCAATAATGAAGCAACAATTTGTTTACATGCTTAAACGAGTCAAGAAAGAAACTACAAGTTGATTCTAATTTTAAACAACCGAAAATGAAGCTACAATTTGTTTTCAACTTCAAACGAGTCTGGAATGAAGCTACAAGTTGTTTCCAACTTCAATCTAGCCAATAATGAAGCAACAAGTTGTTTACATGCTTAAACGAGTCAAGAATGAAACTACAACTCGATTCTAATTTTAAACAACCGAAAATGAAGCTACAAGTTGTTTCCAACTTCAAACGTGCCTGGAATGAAGCTACAAGTTGTTTCCAACTTCAATCTAGCAAATAATGAAGCGACAAGTTGTTTCCGGGCTCAATCGAGTCAAGAATGAAACTACATGTTGATTTTAATTTAAACAACCGAAAATGAAGCTAGAAGTTGTTTTCAACTTCAAACGAGTCTGGAATGAAGCTACAAGTTGTTTCCAACTTCAATCTAGCCAATAATGAAGCAACAAGTTGTTTCCGGGCTCCAACGAGTCAAGAATGAAACTACAAGTTGATTTTAATTTAAAGAACCGAAAATGAAGCTACAAGTTGTTTTCAACTTCAAACGTGTCTGGAATGAAGCTACAAGTTGTTTCCAACTTCAATCTAGCAAATAATGAAGCGACAAGTTGTTTCCGGGCTCAATCGAGTCAAGAATGAAACTACAAGTTGATTTTAATTTGAACAACCGAAAATGAAGCTTCAAGTTGTTTTCAACTTCAAACGAGTCTGGAATGAAGCTACAAGTTGTTTCCAACTTCAATCTAGCCAATAATGAAGCAACAAGTTGTTTACATGCTTAAACAAGTCAAGAATGAAACTACAAGTTGATTCAAATTTTAAACAACCGAAAATGAAGCTACAATTTGTTTTCAACTTCAAACGAGTCCGGAATGAAGCTACAAGTTGTTTCCAACTTCAATCTAGCCAATAATGAAGCAACAAGTTGTTTACATGCTTAAACGAGTCAAGAATGAAACTACAACTCGATTCTAATTTTAAACAACCGAAAACGAAGCTACAAGTTGTTTTCAACTTTAAACGAGTCAGGAATGAAGCTACAAGTTGTTTCCAACTTCAATCTAGCCAATAATGAAGCAACAAGTTGTTTGCATGCTTAAACGAGTCAAGAATGAAACTACAAGTTGATTCTAATTTTAAACAACCGAAAATGAAGCTACAATTTGTTTTCAACTTCAAACGAGTCTGGAATGAAGCTACAAGTTGTTTCCAACTTCAATCTAGCCAATAATGAAGCAACAAGTTGTTTACATGCTTAAACGAGTCAAGAATGAAACTACAACTCGATTCTAATTTTAAACAACCGAAAATGAAGCTACAAGTTGTTTTCAACTTAAAACGAGTCAGGAATGAAGCTACAAGTTGTTTCTAACTTCAATCTAGCCAATAATGAAGCAACAAGTTGTTTGCATGCTTAAACGAGTCAAGAATGAAACTACAAGTTGATTCTAATTTTAAACAACCGAAAATGAAGCTACAATTTGTTTTCAACTTCAAACGAGTCTAGAATGAAGCTACAAGTTGTTTCCAACTTCAATCTAGCCAATAATGAAGCAACAAGTTGTTTCTGGGCTCCAACGAGTCAAGAATGAAACTACAAGTTGATTTTAATTTAAACAACCGAAAATGAAGCTACAAGTTGTTTTCAACTTCAAACGAGTCTGGAATGAAGCTACAAGTTGTTTTCAACTTCATTCTAGCCAATAATGAAGCAACAAGTTGTTTCCGGTCTCAAACGAGTCAAGAATGATACTACAAGTTCATTCTAATTTTAAACAACCGAAAATGAAGCTACAAGTTGTTTTTAACTTCAAACGAGTATGGAATGAAGATACAAGTTGTTTCCAACTTCAATCTAGCCAATAATGAAGCAACAATTTGTTTACATGCTTAAACGAGTCAAGAATGCAACTACAAGTTGATTCTAATTATAAACAACCGAAAATGAAGCTACAATTTGTTTTCAACTTCAAACGAGTCTGGAATGAAGCTACAAGTTGTTTCCAACTTCAATCTAGCCAATAATGAAGCAACAAGTTGTTTACATGCTTAAACGAGTCAAGAATGAAACTACAACTCGATTCTAATTTTAAACAACCGAAAATGAAGCTACAAGTTGTTTCCAACTTCAAACTAGCAAATAATGAAGCGACAAGTTGTTTCCGGGCTCAATCGAGTCAAGAATGAAACTACATGTTGATTTTAATTTAAACAACCGAAAATGATGCTAGAAGTTGTTTTCAACTTCAAACGAGTCTGGAATGAAGCTACAAGTTGTTTCCAACTTCAATCTAGCCAATAATGAAGCAACAAGTTGTTTCCGGGCTCCAACGAGTCAAGAATGAAACTACAAGTTGATTTTAATTTAAAGAACCGAAAATGAAGCTACAAGTTGTTTTCAACTTCAAACGTGTCTGGAATGAAGCTACAAGTTGTTTCCAACTTCAATCTAGCAAATAATGAAGCGACAAGTTGTTTCCGGGCTCAATCGAGTCAAGAATGAAACTACAAGTTGATTTTAATTTAAACAACCGAAAATGAAGCTTCAAGTTGTTTTCAACTTCAAATGAGTCTGGAATGAAGCTACAAGTTGTTTCCAACTTCAATCTAGCCAATAATGAAGCAACAAGTTGTTTACATGCTTAAACAAGTCAAGAATGAAACTACAAGTTGATTCAAATTTTAAACAACCGAAAATGAAGCTACAAGTTGTTTTCAACTTCAAACGAGTCCGGAATGAAGCTACAAGTTGTTTCCAACTTCAATTTAGCCAATAATGAAGCAACAAGTTGTTTACATGCTTAAACGAGTCAAGAATTAAACTACAACTCGATTCTAATTTTAAACAACCGAAAACAAAGCTACAAGTTGTTTTCAACTTTAAACGAGTCAGGAATGAAGCTACAAGTTGTTTCCAACTTCAATCTAGCCAATAATGAAGCAACAAGTTGTTTGCATGCTTAAACGAGTCAAGAATGAAACTACAAGTTGATTCTAATTTTAAACAACCGAAAATGAAGCTACAATTTGTTTTCAACTTCAAACGAGTCTGGAATGAAGCTACAAGTTGTTTCCAACTTCAAACTAGCCAATAATGAAGCAACAAGTTGTTTCTGGGCTCCAACGAGTCAAGAATGAAACTACAAGTTGATTTTAATTTAAACAACCGAAAATGAAGCTACAAGTTGTTTTCAACTTCAAACGAGTCTGGAATGAAGCTACAAGTTGTTTTCAACTTCAATCTAGCCAGTAATGAAGCAACAAGTTGTTTCCGGTCTCAAACGAGTCAAGAATGATACTACAAGTTCATTCTAATTTTAAACAACCGAAAATGAAGCTATGATTAGTCCATATTTTTGCATATTTAAGTGCCTATTTTTTGTTTATTTTCGTAGTATTAATCGCTTATTTATTTTATTTCAGGAAATTGTAGATAAATAAAGAAAGAAGAGAAAATGCAAGAAAAAGAAGAAAAGGGAAAAGAAAAGAAGAAAATCAAAAAGAGTTGGCAAGTAAGGGGGCACATGGAGGGCTATGATCTACCCAACACACATGGCACATGGATGGACAAGATTTAGCCACCCTACCCCTAAACCCTAAATCTTTAGCTATAAATCCCCCATCTCTTTACTTGTAATCACAATCTTTTTAACCTAGTCTTTTCCTAGTTGGTAGGTAGTATAGTGCTAGATCTTCTTTTGTTCTCTCATTTTCATACTACATTTGTAAACACTTTTATTTTTAATGCAAATCTTTCTTTAGCTTGATCTTGTATTGTCTCTATTATTTTGCTTCAAGTGGCCTATTCTTCTTAGTACCACCATATGCCTAAGGGTTTTTGGGAATGAAGAAGTCACCTTGTCTTAATTAGTTTAGATCTTGTAATTGCTTAAATTAATTGTTAAAGCTACTTAAATCCTAGCACAAAATTAATTTGTGTTAGGGTTTAAATTTAAAGCCCTAAAATTAGCATATTTTTAGTTGTCTTACTTTAATTGCGTACTAGAATTATATTAAAGAAATCAACTAATATCCTGTTTATTTCTTTTGTTTTTTTAAAAACCCACATCTTAAAACCCCCTCCCCTGTTTCTTATCAAACCCATTTCCTTGTTATTCCGAGTCATAGCTGGTAATCGAGTCAATACTCTGTTTTGTCGAGTCTGCAGTTTTAGTTTGTGTTATTTGATTAAATCGAGTTACTGAGTCAGCTTCTGAGTCATCTGTCCTCCTGTTTCGAAACTGAGTTGCAGCGAGTTGTGTGCCGAGTTTCCGAGTTGTTTCTTGCTTGTTCTGTTTCGTTTTCTACTAAGTTTTGTCTGATTTCGTTGCTGGGTTTAAGTTAAAAGTCTGAGTTCTGAAATTTGAATGCTGAGTCAGTTGCTGGTTTTCTTCGTTGTTTTCAGCCGAGTCTCCTTGTTCCCTGTTTTCTGCATTGATTTCGTTTGGGTTTATGGTAGTTTTTGTTTTGTGTTTGCTGAATTTGTTCTGCTGAACTGGGTTGAGTCGTTTTCTTTGCTTGCGAGTCGAGTCACCACCGTCTTTCCGAGTTTTGTCGAGTCTGGCTGCTGCGTTTGAGTAGTTTGCTGGGTTTGTAGTTGTTAAAGGTTTCGAGAAATGGCTGTGCTGAGTTCAGTGTCCTGCTTCTTTAAACTGAGTTCTGAGTTTTCTTTGTGCGTCTATTTGTAGCTTTCTTTCACCGAGTCTCGAGTCTGCGTTTTCGTTGCTCCGAGTCATAGTAAACAGAGTCAGCCGAGTGAGTCCTGTGTTTCCGAGTTAACAGTCGAGTTTTTCTTTTAGTTTAGTTCCGAGTTTAGACTGAGTCACGCGCTGTCATTGCTTTCGTTTTTGTTCTTTTCTGTATGATGTTTGAATTTGTTTTTGAGCTATAATTAGATAGTTGGTTGATGTGTTGTCCTTTTTTGATGCTGCGTTTCATTAGTAACCGAGTTGTGGTGACTTCTTTTGTTTAAAATCATGTTTTTCTTATTTTATTTTCTTGTTGTTTACTTGACAAGATTTGTGGCCACATAGTAATACTGTGCTTTGGTTTAATTAATTTAGTCCAGCTTAATTATCCCGCTAGTTACTCTAGTACTGATTAATTTATTTAATAGGTTGAAGTTTGATTAAATTAATAATTAATTAGTTCCGTTATTTTTGAAATCTTAGATTTAATTTCAGAAAAACCTTTTCCTCAAAAAATATTGTTCTAATTCGCCTAGGTTAAATAATTAAAGGTTTCGAGAAATAATTTTAATCTCTGTGGACGAATCATAAATTACTATAACGAGATCGTGCGCTTGCGATAAAAGGTAATATTTTAAGCTCATCAAGTTTTTGGCGCCGCTGCCGGGGATTAAAATTTATTTTTCGCTCCTTTATTTTTAATCTTTCGGATTAGCTTGTTTTCTCACTAATTTTTGTTCTTTATTTCGAGGAGGATAGTCGGGATTCATGGAGTAAAGTGGACAAATTTTGCTCGGATTTGGAAGCTTGCTTTGGTATCTCGTATCTCTCCACTCTTATTTTTCGTTTTTATTTTGAAAATCACAAACAAATTTGAAAATTAAAAATCACCAAAAAAAAAAATAATAAAAAATTTAAAATCCAAAAATATTAGTTAGAACTACATATGTGTTGCATCATGCATTTTTTACACTTAGGGCACATCATTTAGATTTTAATTTTTGTTTTTTTAAATTTTCGTACCTTAAATTGTGGTGATCGCTGGAGGACCCTAAGGTGCGTTAATTTCTTCTTTTCTTTAGATTAAAACACGTAGTGTAGAGCATCCATATTTGTTTATAGCTTTTATTATCTCGTTGTGTGGAGCATCATTTTAAATAAATCTTAAGGGCAAAACCCACTCACAAGATAAGGGAAGGGATTTCATCACTCTTTCCTTGGCCCACAACGATTTAATTACTTCATTTTGCATTTCCCTAGCCTTTTAATAAAATTAAATTAGACGTTAGCCCCTAGGTTTCGCGCTCAACTAGGAAGGTACCTAAAAGACGAGATAATCTTTTATTATTCCGACTCTTCGGTGTCTAGGCAAGCGAAAGCTTACCTGGCCGATTAAGGTTTGGTGTCTAAGCGCGGAGATTGGCCTCTTGGCAATGCCTGCTCCAAACTGGCCAGACCGGTCCGAATAATTTTGGATTTATCGAGTTTTTGGTGGTCCTTAACGTTAGGAGCAAGGTCTAGTTTATTTTTTTCAGGGAACCCTAGAATTAAGTTTTTCTTTCACTTTTACACCCTTTCTTTTGTTTGTTTTATTTATTCGCACTTACTTGCTACGTGTTTACTATCTAGTTTATGCGAACTACTTGGGTTAGGAGCGAATCGTCTAGATTAGTTAGACCGATCATCGAAATTCCTTCTTCGTCCTCTTCGGACTCCGAACCCATAGAAGCTAGCGAACCGATAGTAAACATGGCGTTGTCTCTTAAAGACCGCTGTTACCCGTCCCGTTCCGCTCAACCATCGTGCATCACCCTTCCTCCCGTTAATGGGAACAATTTCGAGATTAAGGCACATCACATTAGCATGTTGCCTAAATTTTTAGGGAGTGAAGGTGAGGATCCCTATCTTTTCATTCAAGAATTTGAGGAGGTTTGCGGTTTGCAAAAACTCCAACAATTGAGCGAAGATTCCATTCGGCTTAGACTAATCAACTTTGCTTTAAAAGAAAATGCTAAAAAATGGTTGTATAGTCTACCCGTCAATTCTATTTCCACTTGGGAGGGGTTTGTGGTAATGTTTCTTAAAAAGTATTTTCCAAACCACAAAACGACTCGAATTACAAATGAAATAAATCAATTCCATCAAAGGGAAAATGAGTCTTTTTGGAAATTCTTTGATCGTTTCAAAAATCTTTTATCACAATGCCCCCACCATGGAATAGAGAAATGGAGACTTTGTAAGATTGTGTACGAGGCCTTAGATAGTCAAACAACCGCTTTGTTAGAATCTATGTGCCAAGGCAAATTCATGGAGAAAGATGAGGACCAAGGGTGGGAATTTTTCGAGGACTTAGCCGAGAAAACAATGTTATGGGAGTCTACTAGGGAACCTAAAAAGTCGATCGAGGCGTCTAGCTCTAGGGGTTTGCACTCGATAGGAAACAATGTGGCAACCGATGCCAAATTAGCAACCCTTACTAAGAGACTCGAGGTTTTAGAGTCTCATAGTGGCCCTTCATCTTTGCCTATGTTCCCGAACTATAATGCTCCCCATCCCGAGATCCAACAATCTCATGATTTTGAGCAAGTGAACGCGATGTTTCAACCTAAGCCTAGAAATGACCCGTTTGCACCAACGTACAACCCCGGGTGGAAGAATCACCCGAATTTCTCGTGGAACCAAGGTCAAAATTTTCAAACTCCACAACCCAATTTCCAAAGGCCCAATCCTAACTCTTTTCCTACTTATCAAAATCCGAGTCAAGCTCCGTTGAATCCTCCCGGTTTTAATGATTCGGATAAGAGACTCAATTCCTTAGAAAAGAGCATAGAGGCCTTAGTGAAATCGCAAACTAACTTGACCCAATCCCAGCAAACTTTCATGCAAACTTTAACCCAAGATCGGCAACTTTTGCATTCTAATGTGCAAGCCGTCTCTAAGTTAGAGTCCCAATTGAGTCAATTAGCGAGCACATTGTGTGAGCGAGAAAAAAACAAGTTCCCGAGCCAACCGGAGCCGAACCCAAAGTTTCCTCTTATTCAAAGACCCCCGGATAATGTGCATTCGGTCATTTCTCTTAGGTCGGGTAAACAAGTAGAGACCCACGTTGGTGAGAACCTCGGTAAGAAAGGGGATTCGACTTCTAACCCAAGTCCACCCTTCACTACCATTAATCATGACCAACCCGAGTGTTCAAAAGCCCGTGAGGAGTCGAGTGACCCAAACCCAGAACCGGAACCCGAGTTGCAAAGTGAAGTAGTCTATAAACCGAGAGTCCCTTACCCACAAAGACTTATTTCACCGAAGCAATCGGCTCAAATGGAGAAGATTTTGGAAGTGTTTAAGCAAGTCAAGGTCAACATACCCCTTTTAGATGCAATTCAACAAATTCCTTCATATGCTAAGTGTCTTAAGGAGTTATGTACCCATAAGAGAACTAACCATGTTCCTAAGAAAGCTTTCCTTACCTCTCACATTAGTTCGATTCTCTCAAACCAAATTCCCGTGAAATACAAGGACCCCGGTTGTCCTACAATTTCATGTGTCATAGGAGAAACTTTTGTGGATAAGGCGTTACTTGATTTAGGGGCTAGTGTTAATCTCCTTCCATATTCTGTCTACCAAGCCTTAGGTTTAGGGGAGCTCCGCCAAACAAATGTCACACTTCAATTAGCCGATCGATCCGTGAAAATTCCTAAGGGAATGATCGAAGATGTGCTAATTAAAGTAGGTGACTTTGTGTTTCCCGTAGATTTTGTCGTCCTAGAGACCGAGCCCGTTAGGAACCCAAAGAATCAAATTCCCATCATCCTAGGACGACCCTTTTTAGCTACATCCAACGCGTTGATTAATTGTAGGAATGGCTTAATGAAGCTAACATTTGGCAACATGACAATCGACCTCAACATCTTTCATGTAGGGAAACAATCCGATGATTTCTATGATCAACCCATGGATGTTAATCTAATTGATGAAATAGTTGATCAAGATCTCATGAGTCCTAAAGATGCCCTTGAATTTTGCTTAAAACATTTTGGAGAGGATTGGGATGTTTCCGACTACACACATGAGGTCAACCAAATGTTAGAATCCACCATTCCTACAACAAGTCAAGAGCGTGATGTTGAACCCGAGCATTTGCCTTTACCTAAGAAAACCGTTGAGTCACAACCGCCGGAAGTAGAACTCAAACCTCTTCCCAACACTCTTAAGTATGCTTTTCTAGGCCCTAACGAGTCTTATCCCGTTATCATTGCCTCTAATTTGACTACGTCACAAGAGGCAGAACTTTTAGGAATCCTTAGAAAGCATAAGGGAGCCATAGGGTGGAGCATTTCGGACATTAAAGGAATTAGCCCGGCGATTGTCCAACATAGGATTCATTTGGTAGAAGATGCAAAGCCCGTGAGAGAACCTCAAAGGAGGTTGAATCCTCCCATGATGGAGGTAGTTAAGAAAGAAATTCTTAAGTGCTTAGACAATGGGATCATCTATCCAATTTCCGATAGTAAGTGGGTGAGTCCCGTCCATGTAGTGCCTAAGAAGTCGGGCATTACTTTGGTGACCAATGAGAACAATGAGCAAGTTCCAACCCGAGTCCAATCCGGTTGGAGAATGTGCATAGATTTTAGAAAGCTCAATGCCGTCACTAGGAAAGATCATTTTCCATTGCCCTTTATCGATCAAATGCTAGAGAGGTTAGCGGGTCATGCCTTTTATTGCTTCTTAGATGGTTATTCGGGATATTTTCAAATCCCAATTGCACCCGAAGACCAAGAAAAGACCACTTTCACTTGCCCTTTTGGAACCTTCGCTTATAGACGTCTAGCTTTCGGCCTAACCACGGGCCCGTCCACGTTCCAAAGGTGCATGACTAGCATCTTCTCGGAAATGATAGGTGACTTTCTAGAAGTCTTCATAGATGACTTTTCCATCTTTGGACCATCTTTTCACCAATGCCTTAACAATCTAGATCGAGTGTTGAAAAGATGTGAGGAAACGGATCTAGTGTTAAATTGGGAGAAATGTCATTTCATGGTTAAGGAGGGAATCGTTTTAGGACACAAAATTTCTGAAAAAGGAATCGAAGTAGACAAGGCTAAGGTCGACTTAATAGCTAATCTCCCACCTCCCAAGTCCGTTAAGGAAATTCGTTCTTTCCTTGGACATGCGGGATTTTATCGTAGATTCATCCAAGATTTTAGCAAAAAGGCTCGACCTTTGACCAACCTTCTAGCTAAGGATGTCAAATTCGAGTTCACAAGCGAGTGTGTTCATTCCTTCGAAGACCTTAAGAGAGAATTGACTTCGGCCCCGATCATGAAGTCTCCCGATTGGAGCCAACCTTTTGAGCTCATGTGTGACGCATCCGATTATGCGATAGGAGCGGTTTTAGGACAACGAATAGATAAGAGGCCTCATGTCATTTACTACGCTAGTAAGACCTTAAATGATGCCCAACTCAATTACTCTACCACCGAGAAAGAGCTTCTAGCCGTAGTCTTTGCCTTAGAAAAGTTTCGCTCTTATCTTATCGGGTCAAAAATCATTGTTTACACCGACCATGCCGCTCTTAAGTACCTTTTCTCTAAAAAAGACTCAAAAGCCCGCTTAATTAGATGGATTTTGTTGCTCCAAGAGTTCGACTTAGAGATTAGGGATAAGAAAGGTTGTGAGAATGTCGTTGCCGATCACCTCTCTCGATTAGTGGTTGAATCCACTAACGACTTGCCTTTAAGCGAGTCCTTTCCCGACGAACACCTTCTCTCGATTTCCACTCTCCCTTGGTTCGCCGACATAGTCAATTACCTAGCGACCGGTGACATTCCCTCGACATGGTCCAAGAATGATAAAGCCAAGTTCTTTTCTCAAGTGAAACATTTCTTTTGGGACGACCCGTATCTCTTTAAGCATTGTCCCGACCAAATCATTAGGAGGTGTGTCCCAAATAGTGAATTTCATAGCATCCTCTCGTTTTGTCACGATCAAGCATGTGGAGGTCATTTTAGTGCGAAAAAGACCGCCGCTAAAATCCTCCAATGCGGTTTTTATTGGCCTAGTTTGTTTAAGGATGCCGCCAAGTATTGTTCCGCATGTAGTAGGTGTCAACATTTAGGAAGAATCACTAGGAGGAACATGATGCCTATGAGCCCAATCCTTATTATAGAGCTTTTTGATGTGTGGGGCATAGATTTCATGGGCCCATTCCCTAGTTCGTTTGGCCACCTTTACATCCTTCTCGCGGTTGATTACGTTTCCAAGTGGGTAGAAGCCATCCCGACCCGGTCCAATGACAACAAAGTTGTCCTTCGATTCCTTAAAGAGAATATCTTTTCTCGATTTGGAACACCTAGGGCTATCATTAGTGACCAAGGGACGCATTTTAAGAATCGTCAATTCGAGTCTCTTCTTAAGAAGTACTCCATCACTCATAGGCTTGCTACCCCTTATCATCCTCAAACTAGTGGCCAAGTAGAGGTGTCGAACCGGCAAATTAAGCAAATCTTAGAAAAGACGGTCAACTCGAATAGGAAGGATTGGTCCACCAAGTTGATAGACGCCTTATGGGCCTATCGAACCGCCTTTAAGACCGTCTTAGGAATGTCTCCTTATAGACTCGTGTATGGTAAAGCTTGCCATTTGCCGGTTGAGCTAGAGCATAGGGCCATGTGGGCCATTAGAGAATTGAACTTCGACTTACCCACCGCCGGTAGTCATCGGAAGTTACAATTGACCGAGTTAGACGAACTTAGAAATGATGCCTACGATAATGCTAAAATTTACAAAGAGAGAACTAAGGCCTTTCATGATAAAACCATTTTGAGAAAATCCTTTTCTCCCGGCCAAAAAGTTCTCCTCTACAACTCTAGGCTTCATTTGTTTCCCGGTAAGTTGCGTTCTAGATGGGACGGTCCTTACATTGTTCAAGTTGTGTTTCCTCATGGTGCTATTGAAATTCAGGATCCTAAAAATGGTAATGTTTTTAAAGTTAATGGTCAACGCCTTAAACCATTTTTAGAATTGCCTGTTGATTCGGAGGAAGAGGTCATCCACCTCATCGAACCTTGATCATGTAAGTTGCTTCAGTAGTTAATAAAAATCCCCTTCATCTCCTATTCAGGTATTTTTCCTCTTTACTCTCTCATTTCAATTCTCTCTTTTGCATACATTGAGGACAATGCATGATTTAGGTATGGGGAGGGCTTTAGTGTAATTCTTAAAAAATGAAAATTCCTAAAAAATGAAAAATTAGAAAATCCAAAAATAGAGATTCTTTTAGCTAAGTTGTCTTTCCCTCACTCGAACTTTAGGAGTAGTTGGTGTTTAGCATGTTTTCGAAAATTATATATGTAGTGTCTTTTAGATAATTTGAACGTAGTTGAGTAAGGTTGTCTTTTTGAAACTTGTATCGACCGATTTGTACTCTTAATTCCAAGATGGCACACACAATTGCACAAGACCTTTGATGGAGAGATTGTCTAGTGATATTATTCGATACCTGAGAGAGAACCCACATGTTGAAACAATGTCGAATCGAACCTTTGCGAATAAAAAAAAAAAAAAAGAAAAAAAATAGAAAAAAAAGAAAAAGAAAAAAAGAGATAGAAAAAGAAAAGGAATAACTACTTCAATACCCATTGTTCTTTATAGATAAAATCTTTAGATAAATGGGCAAAAGTAGATTGGCTAGTCTCGTTTTGTGGCCTTTGTTACTCGAGCAATTAAGTCCGTAGGGGGATTTCAAAACCTAGTGCCCTAAGACCGTTTGGTTTGGGAGTCACTGACCTAGAGCTCGCTACATGGGTAACATTGTTTGCCTAAGAAAACGGACAAAATAAAGTCAATGCAAAAAAGAAAAAAAAAAAAAAAAAAGAAAGAAAAAGAAAAATAGAAGAAGAATAAGAGTTTGTGAAGTTTGGCTAGATATTTGTTTCGATAGAGATTGGGTCAGTTCAAAATTGGTTGAAAAAGAGAAAATGTTCTTAGACAATTAGGATCCATCAAAGGCCTTAAATTCATTACACTCCTTGGATTTTCTAGTAAATTTTTGTGTCGATTCAAGTAGATTAGAGACAACTGTATCTTGATTATTAGTAGATAAGTCTTTAAGTCGTATTTTCCTTAAAAACGCTTTTTGTTAACACCAACGAAATTAGAGTAGAGTCGAGTAGACACTTGCTAGAATGTCTCGAAGATTTTATGGGTATATCTTCTGTAAACCCTTAGGAGACAAAACTCCTCTTGTAGAGATCGTCTACGAGTTTAACGGGTTGGTGAACCTAAAATCACCCGTCACGCCTACGAAAAGGAGCCTAGGAATCGCATCTAGTTTTCTTAGTTTATTTTATTTTCTTTTGATTTTTACTCGAGGACGAGCAAAAGATAGGTATGGGGAAGTTTGATTAGTCCATATTTTTGCATATTTAAGTGCCTATTTTTTGTTTATTTTCGTAGTATTAATCGCTTATTTATTTTATTTCAGGAAATTGTAGATAAATAAAGAAAGAAGAGAAAATGCAAGAAAAAGAAGAAAAGGGAAAAGAAAAGAAGAAAATCAAAAAGAGTTGGCAAGTAAGGGGGCACATGGAGGGCTATGATCTACCCAACACACATGGCACATGGATGGACAAGATTTAGCCACCCTACCCCTAAACCCTAAATCTTTAGCTATAAATCCCCCATCTCTTTACTTGTAATCACAATCTTTTTAACCTAGTCTTTTCCTAGTTGGTAGGTAGTATAGTGCTAGATCTTCTTTTGTTCTCTCATTTTCATACTACATTTGTAAACACTTTTATTTTTAATGCAAATCTTTCTTTAGCTTGATCTTGTATTGTCTCTATTATTTTGCTTCAAGTGGCCTATTCTTCTTAGTACCACCATATGCCTAAGGGTTTTTGGGAATGAAGAAGTCACCTTGTCTTAATTAGTTTAGATCTTGTAATTGCTTAAATTAATTGTTAAAGCTACTTAAATCCTAGCACAAAATTAATTTGTGTTAGGGTTTAAATTTAAAGCCCTAAAATTAGCATATTTTTAGTTGTCTTACTTTAATTGCGTACTAGAATTATATTAAAGAAATCAACTAATATCCTGTTTATTTCTTTTGTTTTTTTTAAAAACCCACATCTTAAAACCCCCTCCCCTGTTTCTTATCAAACCCATTTCCTTGTTATTCCGAGTCATAGCTGGTAATCGAGTCAATACTCTGTTTTGTCGAGTCTGCAGTTTTAGTTTGTGTTATTTGATTAAATCGAGTTACTGAGTCAGCTTCTGAGTCATCTGTCCTCCTGTTTCGAAACTGAGTTGCAGCGAGTTGTGTGCCGAGTTTCCGAGTTGTTTCTTGCTTGTTCTGTTTCGTTTTCTACTAAGTTTTGTCTGATTTCGTTGCTGGGTTTAAGTTAAAAGTCTGAGTTCTGAAATTTGAATGCTGAGTCAGTTGCTGGTTTTCTTCGTTGTTTTCAGCCGAGTCTCCTTGTTCCCTGTTTTCTGCATTGATTTCGTTTGGGTTTATGGTAGTTTTTGTTTTGTGTTTGCTGAATTTGTTCTGCTGAACTGGGTTGAGTCGTTTTCTTTGCTTGCGAGTCGAGTCACCACCGTCTTTCCGAGTTTTGTCGAGTCTGGCTGCTGCGTTTGAGTAGTTTGCTGGGTTTGTAGTTGTTAAAGGTTTCGAGAAATGGCTGTGCTGAGTTCAGTGTCCTGCTTCTTTAAACTGAGTTCTGAGTTTTCTTTGTGCGTCTATTTGTAGCTTTCTTTCACCGAGTCTCGAGTCTGCGTTTTCGTTGCTCCGAGTCATAGTAAACAGAGTCAGCCGAGTGAGTCCTGTGTTTCCGAGTTAACAGTCGAGTTTTTCTTTTAGTTTAGTTCCGAGTTTAGACTGAGTCACGCGCTGTCATTGCTTTCGTTTTTGTTCTTTTCTGTATGATGTTTGAATTTGTTTTTGAGCTATAATTAGATAGTTGGTTGATGTGTTGTCCTTTTTTGATGCTGCGTTTCATTAGTAACCGAGTTGTGGTGACTTCTTTTGTTTAAAATCATGTTTTTCTTATTTTATTTTCTTGTTGTTTACTTGACAAGATTTGTGGCCACATAGTAATACTGTGCTTTGGTTTAATTAATTTAGTCCAGCTTAATTATCCCGCTAGTTACTCTAGTACTGATTAATTTATTTAATAGGTTGAAGTTTGATTAAATTAATAATTAATTAGTTCCGTTATTTTTGAAATCTTAGATTTAATTTCAGAAAAACCTTTTCCTCAAAAAATATTGTTCTAATTCGCCTAGGTTAAATAATTAAAGGTTTCGAGAAATAATTTTAATCTCTGTGGACGAATCATAAATTACTATAACGAGATCGTGCGCTTGCGATAAAAGGTAATATTTTAAGCTCATCAAGCTACAAGTTGTTTTTAACTTCAAACGAGTATGTAATGAAGATACAAGTTGTTTCCAACTTCAATCTAGCCAATAATGAAGCAACAATTTGTTTACATGCTTAAACGAGTCAAGAAAGAAACTACAAGTTGATTCTAATTTTAAACAACCGAAAATGAAGCTACAATTTGTTTTCAACTTCAAACGAGTCTGGAATGAAGCTACAAGTTGTTTCCAACTTCAATCTAGCCAATAATGAAGCAACAAGTTGTTTACATGCTTAAACGAGTCAAGAATGAAACTACAACTCGATTCTAATTTTAAACAACCGAAAATGAAGCTACAAGTTGTTTCCAACTTCAAACGTGCCTGGAATGAAGCTACAAGTTGTTTCCAACTTCAATCTAGCAAATAATGAAGCGACAAGTTGTTTCCGGGCTCAATCGAGTCAAGAATGAAACTACATGTTGATTTTAATTTAAACAACCGAAAATGAAGCTAGAAGTTGTTTTCAACTTCAAACGAGTCTGGAATGAAGCTACAAGTTGTTTCCAACTTCAATCTAGCCAATAATGAAGCAACAAGTTGTTTCCGGGCTCCAACGAGTCAAGAATGAAACTACAAGTTGATTTTAATTTAAAGAACCGAAAATGAAGCTACAAGTTGTTTTCAACTTCAAACGTGTCTGGAATGAAGCTACAAGTTGTTTCCAACTTCAATCTAGCAAATAATGAAGCGACAAGTTGTTTCCGGGCTCAATCGAGTCAAGAATGAAACTACAAGTTGATTTTAATTTGAACAACCGAAAATGAAGCTTCAAGTTGTTTTCAACTTCAAACGAGTCTGGAATGAAGCTACAAGTTGTTTCCAACTTCAATCTAGCCAATAATGAAGCAACAAGTTGTTTACATGCTTAAACAAGTCAAGAATGAAACTACAAGTTGATTCAAATTTTAAACAACCGAAAATGAAGCTACAAGTTGTTTTCAACTTCAAACGAGTCCGGAATGAAGCTACAAGTTGTTTCCAACTTCAATCTAGCCAATAATGAAGCAACAAGTTGTTTACATGCTTAAACGAGTCAAGAATGAAACTACAACTCGATTCTAATTTTAAACAACCGAAAACGAAGCTACAAGTTGTTTTCAACTTTAAACGAGTCAGGAATGAAGCTACAAGTTGTTTCCAACTTCAATCTAGCCAATAATGAAGCAACAAGTTGTTTGCATGCTTAAACGAGTCAAGAATGAAACTACAAGTTGATTCTAATTTTAAACAACCGAAAATGAAGCTACAATTTGTTTTCAACTTCAAACGAGTCTGGAATGAAGCTACAAGTTGTTTCCAACTTCAATCTAGCCAATAATGAAGCAACAAGTTGTTTACATGCTTAAACGAGTCAAGAATGAAACTACAACTCGATTCTAATTTTAAACAACCGAAAATGAAGCTACAAGTTGTTTTCAACTTAAAACGAGTCAGGAATGAAGCTACAAGTTGTTTCTAACTTCAATCTAGCCAATAATGAAGCAACAAGTTGTTTGCATGCTTAAACGAGTCAAGAATGAAACTACAAGTTGATTCTAATTTTAAACAACCGAAAATGAAGCTACAATTTGTTTTCAACTTCAAACGAGTCTGGAATGAAGCTACAAGTTGTTTCCAACTTCAATCTAGCCAATAATGAAGCAACAAGTTGTTTCTGGGCTCCAACGAGTCAAGAATGAAACTACAAGTTGATTTTAATTTAAACAACCGAAAATGAAGCTACAAGTTGTTTTCAACTTCAAACGAGTCTGGAATGAAGCTACAAGTTGTTTTCAACTTCATTCTAGCCAATAATGAAGCAACAAGTTGTTTCCGGTCTCAAACGAGTCAAGAATGATACTACAAGTTCATTCTAATTTTAAACAACCGAAAATGAAGCTACAAGTTGTTTTTAACTTCAAACGAGTATGGAATGAAGATACAAGTTGTTTCCAACTTCAATCTAGCCAATAATGAAGCAACAATTTGTTTACATGCTTAAACGAGTCAAGAATGCAACTACAAGTTGATTCTAATTATAAACAACCGAAAATGAAGCTACAATTTGTTTTCAACTTCAAACGAGTCTGGAATGAAGCTACAAGTTGTTTCCAACTTCAATCTAGCCAATAATGAAGCAACAAGTTGTTTACATGCTTAAACGAGTCAAGAATGAAACTACAACTCGATTCTAATTTTAAACAACCGAAAATGAAGCTACAAGTTGTTTCCAACTTCAAACTAGCAAATAATGAAGCGACAAGTTGTTTCCGGGCTCAATCGAGTCAAGAATGAAACTACATGTTGATTTTAATTTAAACAACCGAAAATGATGCTAGAAGTTGTTTTCAACTTCAAACGAGTCTGGAATGAAGCTACAAGTTGTTTCCAACTTCAATCTAGCCAATAATGAAGCAACAAGTTGTTTCCGGGCTCCAACGAGTCAAGAATGAAACTACAAGTTGATTTTAATTTAAAGAACCGAAAATGAAGCTACAAGTTGTTTTCAACTTCAAACGTGTCTGGAATGAAGCTACAAGTTGTTTCCAACTTCAATCTAGCAAATAATGAAGCGACAAGTTGTTTCCGGGCTCAATCGAGTCAAGAATGAAACTACAAGTTGATTTTAATTTAAACAACCGAAAATGAAGCTTCAAGTTGTTTTCAACTTCAAATGAGTCTGGAATGAAGCTACAAGTTGTTTCCAACTTCAATCTAGCCAATAATGAAGCAACAAGTTGTTTACATGCTTAAACAAGTCAAGAATGAAACTACAAGTTGATTCAAATTTTAAACAACCGAAAATGAAGCTACAAGTTGTTTTCAACTTCAAACGAGTCCGGAATGAAGCTACAAGTTGTTTCCAACTTCAATTTAGCCAATAATGAAGCAACAAGTTGTTTACATGCTTAAACGAGTCAAGAATGAAACTACAACTCGATTCTAATTTTAAACAACCGAAAACGAAGCTACAAGTTGTTTTCAACTTTAAACGAGTCAGGAATGAAGCTACAAGTTGTTTCCAACTTCAATCTAGCCAATAATGAAGCAACAAGTTGTTTGCATGCTTAAACGAGTCAAGAATGAAACTACAAGTTGATTCTAATTTTAAACAACCGAAAATGAAGCTACAATTTGTTTTCAACTTCAAACGAGTCTGGAATGAAGCTACAAGTTGTTTCCAACTTCAAACTAGCCAATAATGAAGCAACAAGTTGTTTCTGGGCTCCAACGAGTCAAGAATGAAACTACAAGTTGATTTTAATTTAAACAACCGAAAATGAAGCTACAAGTTGTTTTCGACTTCAAACGAGTCTGGAATGAAGCTACAAGTTGTTTTCAACTTCAATCTAGCCAGTAATGAAGCAACAAGTTGTTTCCGGTCTCAAACGAGTCAAGAATGATACTACAAGTTCATTCTAATTTTAAACAACCGAAAATGAAGCTACAAGTTGTTTTTAACTTCAAACGAGTATGTAATGAAGATACAAGTTGTTTCCAACTTCAATCTAGCCAATAATGAAGCAACAATTTGTTTACATGCTTAAACGAGTCAAGAAAGAAACTACAAGTTGATTCTAATTTTAAACAACCGAAAATGAAGCTACAATTTGTTTTCAACTTCAAACGAGTCTGGAATGAAGCTACAAGTTGTTTCCAACTTCAATCTAGCCAATAATGAAGCAACAAGTTGTTTACATGCTTAAACGAGTCAAGAATGAAACTACAACTCGATTCTAATTTTAAACAACCGAAAATGAAGCTACAAGTTGTTTCCAACTTCAAACGTGCCTGGAATGAAGCTACAAGTTGTTTCCAACTTCAATCTAGCAAATAATGAAGCGACAAGTTGTTTCCGGGCTCAATCGAGTCAAGAATGAAACTACATGTTGATTTTAATTTAAACAACCGAAAATGAAGCTAGAAGTTGTTTTCAACTTCAAACGAGTCTGGAATGAAGCTACAAGTTGTTTCCAACTTCAATCTAGCCAATAATGAAGCAACAAGTTGTTTCCGGGCTCCAACGAGTCAAGAATGAAACTACAAGTTGATTTTAATTTAAAGAACCGAAAATGAAGCTACAAGTTGTTTTCAACTTCAAACGTGTCTGGAATGAAGCTACAAGTTGTTTCCAACTTCAATCTAGCAAATAATGAAGCGACAAGTTGTTTCCGGGCTCAATCGAGTCAAGAATGAAACTACAAGTTGATTTTAATTTGAACAACCGAAAATGAAGCTTCAAGTTGTTTTCAACTTCAAACGAGTCTGGAATGAAGCTACAAGTTGTTTCCAACTTCAATCTAGCCAATAATGAAGCAACAAGTTGTTTACATGCTTAAACAAGTCAAGAATGAAACTACAAGTTGATTCAAATTTTAAACAACCGAAAATGAAGCTACAAGTTGTTTTCAACTTCAAACGAGTCCGGAATGAAGCTACAAGTTGTTTCCAACTTCAATCTAGCCAATAATGAAGCAACAAGTTGTTTACATGCTTAAACGAGTCAAGAATGAAACTACAACTCGATTCTAATTTTAAACAACCGAAAACGAAGCTACAAGTTGTTTTCAACTTTAAACGAGTCAGGAATGAAGCTACAAGTTGTTTCCAACTTCAATCTAGCCAATAATGAAGCAACAGTTGTTTGCATGCTTAAACGAGTCAAGAATGAAACTACAAGTTGATTCTAATTTTAAACAACCGAAAATGAAGCTACAATTTGTTTTCAACTTCAAACGAGTCTGGAATGAAGCTACAAGTTGTTTCCAACTTCAATCTAGCCAATAATGAAGCAACAAGTTGTTTCTGGGCTCCAACGAGTCAAGAATGAAACTACAAGTTGATTTTAATTTAAACAACCGAAAATGAAGCTACAAGTTGTTTTCAACTTCAAACGAGTCTGGAATAAAGCTACAAGTTGTTTTCAACTTCAATCTAGCAAATAATGAAGCGACAAGTTGTTTCCGGGCTCAATCGAGTCAAGAATGAAACTACAAGTTGATTTTAATTTAAACAACCGAAAATGAAGCTTCAAGTTGTTTTCAACTTCAAATGAGTCTGGAATGAAGCTACAAGTTGTTTCCAACTTCAATCTAGCCAATAATGAAGCAACAAGTTGTTTACATGCTTAAACAAGTCAAGAATGAAACTACAAGTTGATTCAAATTTTAAACAACCGAAAATGAAGCTACAAGTTGTTTTCAACTTCAAACGAGTCCGGAATGAAGCTACAAGTTGTTTCCAACTTCAATTTAGCCAATAATGAAGCAACAAGTTGTTTACATGCTTAAACGAGTCAAGAATGAAACTACAACTCGATTCTAATTTTAAACAACCGAAAACGAAGCTACAAGTTGTTTTCAACTTTAAACGAGTCAGGAATGAAGCTACAAGTTGTTTCCAACTTCAATCTAGCCAATAATGAAGCAACAAGTTGTTTGCATGCTTAAACGAGTCAAGAATGAAACTACAAGTTGATTCTAATTTTAAACAACCGAAAATGAAGCTACAATTTGTTTTCAACTTCAAACGAGTCTGGAATGAAGCTACAAGTTGTTTCCAACTTCAATCTAGCCAATAATGAAGCAACAAGTTGTTTCTGGGCTCCAACGAGTCAAGAATGATACTACAAGTTCATTCTAATTTTAAACAACCGAAAATGAAGCTACAAGTTGTTTTTAACTTCAAACGAGTATGGAATGAAGATACAAGTTGTTTCCAACTTCAATCTAGCCAATAATGAAGCAACAATTTGTTTACATGCTTAAACGAGTCAAGAAAGAAACTACAAGTTGATTCTAATTTTAAACAACCGAAAATGAAGCTACAATTTGTTTTCAACTTCAAACGAGTCTGGAATGAAGCTACAAGTTGTTTCCAACTTCAATCTAGCCAATAATGAAGCAACAAGTTGTTTACATGCTTAAACGAGTCAAGAATGAAACTACAACTCGATTCTAATTTTAAACAACCGAAAATGAAGCTACAAGTTGTTTCCAACTTCAAACGTGCCTGGAATGAAGCTACAAGTTGTTTCCAACTTCAATCTAGCAAATAATGAAGCGACAAGTTGTTTCCGGGCTCAATCGAGTCAAGAATGAAACTACATGTTGATTTTAATTTAAACAACCGAAAATGAAGCTAGAAGTTGTTTTCAACTTCAAACGAGTCTGGAATGAAGCTACAAGTTGTTTCCAACTTCAATCTAGCCAATAATGAAGCAACAAGTTGTTTCCGGGCTCCAACGAGTCAAGAATGAAACTACAAGTTGATTTTAATTTAAAGAACCGAAAATGAAGCTACAAGTTGTTTTCAACTTCAAACGTGTCTGGAATGAAGCTACAAGTTGTTTCCAACTTCAATCTAGCAAATAATGAAGCGACAAGTTGTTTCCGGGCTCAATCGAGTCAAGAATGAAACTACAAGTTGATTTTAATTTGAACAACCGAAAATGAAGCTTCAAGTTGTTTTCAACTTCAAACGAGTCTGGAATGAAGCTACAAGTTGTTTCCAACTTCAATCTAGCGAATAATGAAGCAACAAGTTGTTTACATGCTTAAACAAGTCAAGAATGAAACTACAAGTTGATTCAAATTTTAAACAACCGAAAATGAAGCTACAAGTTGTTTTCAACTTCAAACGAGTCCGGAATGAAGCTACAAGTTGTTTCCAACTTCAATCTAGCCAATAATGAAGCAACAAGTTGTTTACATGCTTAAACGAGTCAAGAATGAAACTACAACTCGATTCTAATTTTAAACAACCGAAAACGAAGCTACAAGTTGTTTTCAACTTTAAACGAGTCAGGAATGAAGCTACAAGTTGTTTCCAACTTCAATCTAGCCAATAATGAAGCAACAAGTTGTTTGCATGCTTAAACGAGTCAAGAATGAAACTACAAGTTGATTCTAATTTTAAACAACCGAAAATGAAGCTACAATTTGTTTTCAACTTCAAACGAGTCTGGAATGAAGCTACAAGTTGTTTCCAATTTCAATCTAGCCAATAATGAAGCAACAAGTTGTTTCTGGGCTCCAACGAGTCAAGAATGAAACTACAAGTTGATTTTAATTTAAACAACCGAAAATGAAGCTACAAGTTGTTTTCAACTTCAAACGAGTCTGGAATAAAGCTACAAGTTGTTTTCAACTTCAATCTAGCCAGTAATGAAGCAACAAGTTGTTTCCGGTCTCAAACGAGTCAAGAATGATACTACAAGTTCATTCTAATTTTAAACAACCGAAAATGAAGCTACAAGTTGTTTTTAACTTCAAACGAGTATGGAATGAAGATACAAGTTGTTTCCAACTTCAATCTAGCCAATAATGAAGCAACAATTTGTTTACATGCTTAAACGAGTCAAGAATGAAACTACAAGTTGATTCTAATTTTAAACAACCGAAAATGAAGCTACAATTTGTTTTCAACTTCAAACGAGTCTGGAATGAAGCTACAAGTTGTTTCCAACTTCAATCTAGCCAATAATGAAGCAACAAGTTGTTTACATGCTTAAACGAGTCAAGAATGAAACTACAACTCGATTCTAATTTTAAACAACCGAAAATGAAGCTACAAGTTGTTTCCAACTTCAAACGTGCCTGGAATGAAGCTACAAGTTGTTTCCAACTTCAATCTAGCAAATAATGAAGCGACAAGTTGTTTCCGGGCTCAATCGAGTCAAGAATGAAACTACATGTTGATTTTAATTTAAACAACCGAAAATGAAGCTAGAAGTTGTTTTCAACTTCAAACGAGTCTGGAATGAAGCTACAAGTTGTTTCCAACTTCAATCTAGCCAATAATGAAGCAACAAGTTGTTTCCGGGCTCCAACGAGTCAAGAATGAAACTACAAGTTGATTTTAATTTAAAGAACCGAAAATGAAGCTACAAGTTGTTTTCAACTTCAAACGTGTCTGGAATGAAGCTACAAGTTGTTTCCAACTTCAATCTAGCAAATAATGAAGCGACAAGTTGTTTCCGGGCTCAATCGAGTCAAGAATGAAACTACAAGTTGATTTTAATTTAAACAACCGAAAATGAAGCTTCAAGTTGTTTTCAACTTCAAACGAGTCTGGAATGAAGCTACAAGTTGTTTCCAACTTCAATCTAGCCAATAATGAAGCAACAAGTTGTTTACATGCTTAAACAAGTCAAGAATGAAACTACAAGTTGATTCAAATTTTAAACAACCGAAAATGAAGCTACAAGTTGTTTTCAACTTCAAACGAGTCCGGAATGAAGCTACAAGTTGTTTCCAACTTCAATCTAGCCAATAATGAAGCAACAAGTTGTTTACATGCTTAAACGAGTCAAGAATGAAACTACAACTCGATTCTAATTTTAAACAACCGAAAACGAAGCTACAAGTTGTTTTCAACTTTAAACGAGTCAGGAATGAAGCTACAAGTTGTTTCCAACTTCAATCTAGCCAATAATGAAGCAACAAGTTGTTTGCATGCTTAAACGAGTCAAGAATGAAACTACAAGTTGATTCTAATTTTAAACAACCGAAAATGAAGCTACAATTTGTTTTCAACTTCAAACGAGTCTGGAATGAAGCTACAAGTTGTTTTCAACTTCAATCTAGCCAGTAATGAAGCAACAAGTTGTTTCCGGTCTCAAACGAGTCAAGAATGATACTACAAGTTCATTCTAATTTTAAACAACCGAAAATGAAGCTACAAGTTGTTTTTAACTTCAAACGAGTATGGAATGAAGATACAAGTTGTTTCCAACTTCAATCTAGCCAATAATCAAGCAACAATTTGTTTACATGCTTAAACGAGTCAAGAATGAAACTACAAGTTGATTCTAATTTTAAACAACCGAAAATGAAGCTACAATTTGTTTTCAACTTCAAACGAGTCTGGAATGAAGCTACAAGTTGTTTCCAACTTCAATCTAGCCAATAATGAAGCAACAAGTTGTTTACATGCTTAAACGAGTCAAGAATGAAACTACAACTCGATTCTAATTTTAAACAACCGAAAATGAAGCTACAAGTTGTTTCCAACTTCAAACGTGCCTGGAATGAAGCTACAAGTTGTTTCCAACTTCAATCTAGCAAATAATGAAGCGACAAGTTGTTTCCGGGCTCAATCGAGTCAAGAATGAAACTACATGTTGATTTTAATTTAAACAACCGAAAATGAAGCTAGAAGTTGTTTTCAACTTCAAACGAGTCTGGAATGAAGCTACAAGTTGTTTCCAACTTCAATCTAGCCAATAATGAAGCAACAAGTTGTTTCCGGGCTCCAACGAGTCAAGAATGAAACTACAAGTTGATTTTAATTTAAAGAACCGAAAATGAAGCTACAAGTTGTTTTCAACTTCAAACGTGTCTGGAATGAAGCTACAAGTTGTTTCCAACTTCAATCTAGCTAATAATGAAGCGACAAGTTGTTTCCGGGCTCAATCGAGTCAAGAATGAAACTACAAGTTGATTTTAATTTAAACAACCGAAAATGAAGCTTCAAGTTGTTTTCAACTTCAAACGAGTCTGGAATGAAGCTACAAGTTGTTTCCAACTTCAATCTAGCCAATAATGAAGCAACAAGTTGTTTACATGCTTAAACAAGTCAAGAATGAAACTACAAGTTGATTCAAATTTTAAACAACCGAAAATGAAGCTACAAGTTGTTTTCAACTTCAAACGAGTCCGGAATGAAGCTACAAGTTGTTTCCAACTTCAATCTAGCCAATAATGAAGCAACAAGTTGTTTACATGCTTAAACGAGTCAAGAATGAAACTACAACTCGATTCTAATTTTAAACAACCGAAAACGAAGCTACAAGTTGTTTTCAACTTTAAACGAGTCAGGAATGAAGCTACAAGTTGTTTCCAACTTCAATCTAGCCAATAATGAAGCAACAAGTTGTTTGCATGCTTAAACGAGTCAAGAATGAAACTACAAGTTGATTCTAATTTTAAACAACCGAAAATGAAGCTACAATTTGTTTTCAACTTCAAACGAGTCTGGAATGAAGCTACAAGTTGTTTCCAACTTCAATCTAGCCAATAATGAAGCAACAAGTTGTTTCTGGGCTCCAACGAGTCAAGAATGAAACTACAAGTTGATTTTAATTTAAACAACCGAAAATGAAGCTACAAGTTGTTTTCAACTTCAAACGAGTCTGGAATGAAGCTACAAGTTGTTTTCAACTTCAATCTAGCCAGTAATGAAGCAACAAGTTGTTTCCGGTCTCAAACGAGTCAAGAATGATACTACAAGTTCATTCTAATTTTAAACAACCGAAAATGAAGCTACAAGTTGTTTTTAACTTCAAACGAGTATGGAATGAAGATACAAGTTGTTTCCAACTTCAATCTAGCCAATAATGAAGCAACAATTTGTTTACATGCTTAAACGAGTCAAGAATGAAACTACAAGTTGATTCTAATTTTAAACAACCGAAAATGAAGCTACAATTTGTTTTCAACTTCAAACGAGTCTGGAATGAAGCTACAAGTTGTTTCCAACTTCAATCTAGCCAATAATGAAGCAACAAGTTGTTTACATGCTTAAACGAGTCAAGAATGAAACTACAACTCGATTCTAATTTTAAACAACCGAAAATGAAGCTACAAGTTGTTTCCAACTTCAAACGTGCCTGGAATGAAGCTACAAGTTGTTTCCAACTTCAATCTAGCAAATAATGAAGCGACAAGTTGTTTCCGGGCTCAATCGAGTCAAGAATGAAACTACATGTTGATTTTAATTTAAACAACCGAAAATGAAGCTAGAAGTTGTTTTCAACTTCAAACGAGTCTGGAATGAAGCTACAAGTTGTTTCCAACTTCAATCTAGCCAATAATGAAGCAACAAGTTGTTTCCGGGCTCCAACGAGTCAAGAATGAAACTACAAGTTGATTTTAATTTAAAGAACCGAAAATGAAGCTACAAGTTGTTTTCAACTTCAAACGAGTATGGAATGAAGATACAAGTTGTTTCCAACTTCAATCTAGCCAATAATGAAGCAACAAGTTGTTTGCATGCTTAAACGAGTCAAGAATGAAACTACAAGTTGATTCTAATTTTAAACAACCGAAAATGAAGCTACAATTTGTTTTCAACTTCAAACGAGTCTGGAATGAAGCTACAAGTTGTTTCCAACTTCAATCTAATAGTGAAAGGCAGATATTTTGATTATTATATTACTTTTTATCGAAATACGTGCAAATGGGACCCGCAGACCAATGATTGAGTTAAAAAGCCCCGTTTTGATAATTATCTCGAAAACCGGTACCGATTGGACCCCGCTTTATTAATATAAAGCTATTAAATACGTATTTTCATGTCATATACGATCCAAAGGGGTACCAATTATTCGTAAATATAAATAGACATTTCTATAGCTTTATTTCACCCGTAAAATCATTTCACCAGTTTCTCTGCACGAATACCGAGAGAAACCGAGCGGTGTTCTTCGTGTTCTTCATAATCAAACGAAGATTTGAAGGCGTTATGGGAATCCGATGGAGGCGTATGAATAGTCAAAACGAATCTATCGACGTGTAGATTATAGTTTAATCATTCGTTTGTGTGTAGATTCAACAGGTAAATTACTATTAATTTTTGAAAATTCGAATTATATTAATTTGAAATATGAATTTTTGCAAACGTGATTGTTTGACTATTTTGATGATACCATGTTGTAGTACGTGCTTTTCTCGTCGTTTTGGTATATTATATGTTGAATTTGGGGTTCGGAATCATGTAGAAACAGTGGTTTGATCTTCGAAATTCATGTTCTTGGTGTTCTTGAGAGAACTTGCCGGAAAAGTTAAGTTTTGGCCGGAGTTCTCGTTCTGCTAATTCTGGGTAAATACTGAGCATACCAGTAGGTTTATTGTGTTGAGGGGAATCTATTCATGTCTTTAAATCGTGTGTTGGAGTTGAAGAAAGGCCGCCGGATTCTGAAAATTTAGCGTCGCCGGCGGCTGTTCTTCAAGCTTTTACGGCCAATAGGTCGTGTTTCTGGCAAAACGAAACCCACAAATGAGTTCCTGATAGTATGTAGGCTATATCTGCACGTTTTGGTGAAGTTTGGAGCTGTGTAGCCGTTTCACGGCGAAGCCACGGCGGCGACTGCAATAATTGCAGTTTCGTCCCTGCACTTTTGGAGGTGGTGAAGTGCAGCCACCGAAGTTTGGTTTCTTTCATATTGAACCCTGAACTTTCCGAATGTTGCAGATTCCACCCTGCGACAAAACTTTTAAAATCTTGCAGATAAAACCTTGTGATTTTCAAAATGTTTTTAATCATTTATTTAATTTCAAAAATGCTTTTTAATTGTTTATTAATTCAAAAATAAATCTAAATTAGTTTATTAATTACTTTTAATTAGTAATTAATTATTTTAATTGGTCAATTAATTTAAATATTAATTGATTAATTATTTTAATTAATTATTAATTGATTTTAATTGATTAATTAATTGGATTTAATTATCCTTTTTGATTTAAAAATCTCGAAAAATAGTTTCGAGCTTTGAAATATTTTTCTAAATTATGTTCAAGGCTCGACAATTGTTTATGAATGATTTCAAGTCCAATTTCAAGTATTTGGGACTTGATTATTTATCCGAAAAATGATTCTTTTATCCGTTTTAATTCCGAAAATTGTTTAAAAATTCCGGAAAATTCCCGAAAAATCATTTTTAACCCAAGAGTTGATTTGATATCAATTGGGGTGGGATACCTTATGTTTAATGTGTTATCTGCTTTGTGTGTGATGTGTTATATGTTGATAGTGGAGTCAGAAAACAGCTTAGATCATAACTTTTGATCTGTAAGTCGGAATCAAGTGAAACGAAAAAGAGATAGAAGCTCGTGAAGTCTATTTTAATATGACAAGATAATATGATCGAACCTAGAATGTGATTATATGTGATGTAATATGCAATATGTATCAATATGTGACTTGTTGCTGTGAATTGATGATTACGTAGTGGTTGTTCCTAATATGATACATATGTGATAAATGACTTATATGACATAGTGTCATGATTTGATTAATATTGAATAAGAACATATGGATTATAGGAATTGGAATTGGTTGATTGGTGGTTGGTTGGGAATAGGTTGACAGGTGGATAGTCTAATAAATAGACGAGACGATGTTGGATTTTTGATAAGATTTATATGATAATTAGTTGGTAATATGCTATGTGGAATATGATTTGACTATATGATAAGGTTAAAGCATGATTATGTGTTAAGTGATATGTGATAAGTTTAAAGGGGTATATAAGTGGGTATCGGTATACGTGATATGTATATGCGAAATATTGTTTAGTGACTATAGTATTATCTTATTCTCGTAAAGGATTTGGACGAGACGTGTATGCTCGAAGACGTCCGAAAGTCGGAATGGTATTGCAAAGTGAATAAGGGATGAATCGAGTAAGCGAAGCGATGTGGCGAATAGAGTATAGCTAGAGATGGTCTAGAGATTACGAGATGCATAGATTGTGAAAGTTGAAAGATGAGATAGAGATGTGAGACTGGAGTCAGATTTAAGGCAAGTATCCTAAACCCTTCTCTTGGATATATTGCAAATATTCTGATCCATTCCTTTGGTATATGTTTCAAATATTCATACATTTCTGTGCTATATTTAAAGGAGCGAGTATTCTGATCCATTCTTTCCAATCCTCAAGTTTCTAAAGAATTTCAGCTTTATAAATCAATTTGAAGTTCAGATTGTCATTGAAGCATGTGTTGCTCAGTGATAGTTAGAGCTTTGAATGAATTGGGATCTTCTTGATTATTCAACCCGCCATTGTCATGCTGGTTTAGCAGGCTAAATTCAGTTGCTTAGCCGATAATGGAGGATACTGAATAGTTGAGGATTTCCTGAACTGTGATTTATGAAATGATGGATCATGATTTATGAATAGATTATTATCAAAGTTTGATTTGAAATTATTCTGTTGTTGATGATATTTATGGTGATGTTCTGTTGATTTACACTGACCTGTTAAACTGAATTATAGAATTGGATTATTGTTTTTATAAAATTATGTGGACCAAATGAGTGGTCAGACCAGATGAGTGGTCATGTCAGGCCAATGAGTGCCTTGGATCCAGTGACAGAGCATGGCGGGGCCTGCTCGGGGTTAGGTATGACTGATCAGCATCCTAACCTTTGTTTTAATTAAAATGTGATAGTCCAATTCGATAATTCTCTTGGAAAGATTGAATTACTCCAATATTCCATTGATGCAAGGTATTGTGAATCATTCTATACAATACCTTAATCTTATGAATTTATGTTGAAGCTTTTACTAAAGTATCTTGAGCCTTTGAACTTCTATCATATTGATTCAGAATTGTTATTGTTTATTATTACTTGCTGAGCATTGTTGCTCACTCTTGCTATTCTCTTTTAACCATTTCAGAAAGGATTAAAGATGAATGGCTAGACTATGATTGCGAGTAAGGCTAAGGCTAGGCGAGGAGTCAGAGGTGTTAAGGATCCAGTGGTCGAGGAGTGTCCAGGAAGATTGATAACGTTGATGCTAGCTAGAGTTGAGCTACTGAGATTCAGATGTAAGTCGTGGCTGGAGTAGGTTGACAGTGATTCTTCTTACCGAAGATGATCTGATTTGGTAAGAGAAGTTGTGTAATATTAGTGGTGGATTCTAATTTCAATACTGTAACCTGGATGCGATCCTGCTGATTTTAGGGGGTTCAAATGTTCTCTTTCAAATCTTTTATTATGACTTTCAAGTTTGAATTTCAGGTTTTAAATCCTTTGACTTTTATTATCGTTAAAAAAAAAAAGGTTTTCAAGGGTGTTTTTAAAAGGTTTTGTGTGGTGACGTCAGAATCCAGGCCCCCGGATTCCTGGACCGTCACAGTTGGTATCAGAGCCACAGGTTACAAGTTATTGGAATTTGAATATAGAATATAGTTTTAAGTTTTATATAGGATAGACGTTGTGTGACCTCATATCGAGGTATTGTGAGACTATCTGGGAATAGTATAGAGATGTGAAGGAAGAATAGAGTCTAGTTAGACGACTAAGTTGAGTGTATAGGTTTAGAGAGATTTTGATTCCTAAGTTAGACATATGATTTCTAGTATGTTGACTAATTGAGATGGTGAATTGTGAGAAAGGTCAAGATTAGACCTAGATAGAAGAGTTTGATAGTGAATGATTGAGTTGAGAATGGTGAAAACGCAGAGTTCAGAGTATTCTGACTATACTCCATAGTTGAAAATGGTCTACTGTATTGATTTGAGAATGATAAAGATGCATGGTTCATAGTATGTTGATCATGTCAAACATTTGGAAATGGTATATTGTTTTAGTGAGATATGAAGAGTTAGTGTAAGATATGAGTTATACTGAAGTAGAAGGAGAGATTGGGAGATAGAGGTTGATAGAGGAAAAGTGCATGATAGAAAGTATGTGGAGCTGAGTCCAGTTATTAGAGGTGATGTGTGCGAGTAAGTTAGAACGTTAGTCCTCGGCGATGACGCTTTAAGTTAATCGGGACTTTAAACGACATCAAGGTGGGCCCATAACCCACAGGTTGGCGATCCATACAATCGATGATATGCTACGTGTTTTGCTAGTGACTTCACAGATAATGGGGATGAAGTGGAGGCCAAGACTTATTACGAACGATAACGGCTACTATGAATTTTACGAGACTGCTACGAACGAACGTCAATCGACTACCGAGAACGTTGAAAGGATGACATAAATCGAATAACGATTTCGTAAAGCAGAGTGGGAATTTGAGAAGACCTTGGCAATACCTCTCTTCAACTAAGATTCTTTTGGATTGTTTTTCTCATCAGTGAGATATTATCATGATATCCTTTCGACCAAAGTTTCGATAAATGAGATTTTCAATTTCTCAAACTCTAAGATGATAATGATATTGATTATTGGTGTGAGTTAGTATTGAATCGGTGTATGACAAAGGCGTGTTTATGAAGAGACAGTGGAATCCCTTGATATTCTTTCATATTCTTTGATATCCCTTAATATTCGTTGATATTCTTTGACACTCTTTGATATTCCTTGATAATTTTTTTTGATATTTCCTAATATATTCCTCGATAATCCTTAACATTCCTTGATGCTCCTTGAGATTTCTTGGATTCTTTCCATCTGATTGGGATGAACAACCCTATTTATAGGGGACACAAGGTATACCTGTCTGTGTGATAGGAGTTGGATGGGACGCCATCACTTGTGTGTGTTGTGATTACAAGAAGGTTAACAACCTTTAGTAGTGTCTAATATGGACACGCAACATTAAGTTCATTTGATCGTATTGATCTCCCAGTCACTTTTGTATTCCAATGTAACCTATTTTGAAAACATCTTGTTCCTCCAAAATTCCCAAAGATTGATTCTTGGGAAACGAATTTGGTAATTGTGAAAGTTTGATTCTCCTATTTCTTTAAAGTTGAAGGTATGCAAAGGTTGATCAAAAGGGGGATGACGATATGATATTACGAAGCGTGTACGTTTTAGTTTTCTTCGGGGGATTCCGAGGACGGAATCCTTATAAGGGGGGTAGAATATAATATCCCATAATTTTTAAATTTAGATTTGATTATTATTAATCTATTTGTTTAAATATTGTTATTGGCTTTAATTGAATATTGAGGTGATTATGTGAATAGTTGTATGTGATTATACTTGTGTTGTGGATTAATATGAATTTTTACAAATTATGCGTCCTCCTTCTTTCTCTGATTCCGAGGACGGAATCCCTATAAGGAGGGTAGATTGTAGTGACCCAGATTTTTAAAATCTATTTATTAATTTTATAAAATGATTTTCTTCAAAGAAAGGAATAAGATTTAAAATTTTATTCCAATTTAATGAGTTTTCAAAGTTTTATATTTAAACCCCGGGTTATTGTGTTATTGATAAATAATTGTTTTTTTTTCAAAACTGATTTTCATATATTGTTTTGAAAATTCTGTATGAATATTATGTGAATACATGTGTTATGTGATTATGTGGGGTTGGTGAATTTATTTGTTAATTAATTGTGGTTAATTATGAATATTTTGGGATTATTATATAATTTCGTGAATTTTGCGTTATCTAGTTTATTGAGCTGAATGCTCGTATGTGTTCGTATTCGCGAGATCTTAGTTTCTATATGCTCAGAATAAGATATAGTTTATTTGGGTATGTTCAAATCGATTTATGGATTTTTATATGATTTTATAATCGATTTACCGATTAAATTGCGTATATTTATATTTATTTATTAATTATTTGATTTCCGTAAAACCGTCCACTCGTAACGGTTTAGCGATTTTTCTTCCCGAAAGTTTCAACAAAACTCACCTTTAGCCTAATTTGAATATTCCGGACATTTTTCGTGTTTTGACTTTTTCGATCCGGAGTACGGTTTTTCCCGGAGTCGGTCCGGCGGAGTTTTCAGGTATTTTAATTGTTGATAATTATCTGGTTTGTCTCGATATACGTGAAAGGCAGATATTTTGATTATTATATTACTTTTTATCGAAATACGTGCAAATGGGACTCGCAGACCAATGATTGAGTTAAAAAGCCCCGTTTTGATAATTATCTCGAAAACCGGTACCGATTGGACCCCGCTTTATTAATATAAAGCTATTAAATACGTATTTTCATGTGATATACGATCCAAAGGGGTACCAATTATTCGTAAATATAAATAGACATTTCTATAGCTTTATTTCACCCGTAAAATCATTTCACCAGTTTCTCTGCACGAATACCGAGAGAAACCGAGCGGTGTTCTTCGTGTTCTTCATAATCAAACGAAGATTTGAAGGCGTTATGGGAATCCGATGGAGGCGTATGAATAGTCAAAACGAAGCTATCGACGTGTAGATTATAGTTTAATCATTCGTTTGTGTGTAGATTCAACAGGTAAATTACTATTAATTTTTGAAAATTCGAATTATATTAATTTGAAATATGAATTTTTGCAAACGTGATTGTTTGACTATTTTGATGATACCATGTTGTAGTACGTGCTTTTCTCGTCGTTTTGGTATATTATATGTTGAATTTGGGGTTCGGAATCATGTAGAAACAGTGGTTTGATCTTCGAAATTCATGTTCTTGGTGTTCTTGAGAGAACTTGCCGGAAAAGTTAAGTTTTGGCCGGAGTTCTCGTTCTGCTAATTCTGGGTAAATACTGAGCATACCAGTAGGTTTATTGTGTTGAGGGGAATCTATTCATGTCTTTAAATCGTGTGTTGGAGTTGAAGAAAGGCCGCCGGATTCTGAAAATTTAGCGTCGCCGGCGGCTGTTCTTCAAGCTTTTACGGCCAATAGGTCGTGTTTCTGGCAAAACGAAACCCACAAATGAGTTCCTGATAGTATGTAGGCTATATCTGCACGTTTTGGTGAAGTTTGGAGCTGTGTAGCCGTTTCACGGCGAAAATCCGGCGAAGCCACGGCGGCGACTGCAATAATTGCAGTTTCGTCCCTGCACTTTTGGAGGTGGTGAAGTGCAGCCACCGAAGTTTGGTTTCTTTCATATTGAACCCTGAACTTTCCAAATGTTGCAGATTCCACCCTGCGACAAAACTTTTAAAATCTTGCAGATAAAACCTTGTGATTTTCAAAATGTTTTTAATCATTTATTTAATTTCAAAAATGCTTTTTAATTGTTTATTAATTCAAAAATAAATCTAAATTAGTTTATTAATTACTTTTAATTAGTAATTAATTATTTTAATTGGTCAATTAATTTAAATATTAATTGATTAATTATTTTAATTAATTATTAATTGATTTTAATTGATTAATTAATTGGATTTAATTATCCTTTTTGATTTAAAAATCTCGAAAAATAGTTTCGAGCTTTGAAATATTTTTCTAAATTATGTTCAAGGCTCGACAATTGTTTATGAATGATTTCAAGTCCAATTTCAAGTATTTGGGACTTGATTATTTATCCGAAAAATGATTCTTTTATCCGTTTTAATTCCGAAAAATGTTTAAAAATTCCGGAAAATTCCCGAAAAATCATTTTTAACCCAAGAGTTGATTTGATATCAATTGGGGTGGGATACCTTATGTGTAATGTGTTATCTGCTTTGTGTGTGATGTGTTATATGTTGATAGTGGAGTCAGAAAACAGCTTAGATCATAACTTTTGATCTGTAAGTCGGAATCAAGTGAAACGAAAAAGAGATAGAAGCTCGTGAAGTCTATTTTAATATGACAAGATAATATGATCGAACCTAGAATGTGATTATATGTGATGTAATATGCAATATGTATCAATATGTGACTTGTTGCTGTGAATTGATGATTACGTAGTGGTTGTTCCTAATATGATACATATGTGATAAATGACTTATATGACATAGTGTCATGATTTGATTAATATTGAATAAGAACATATGGATTATAGGAATTGGAATTGGTTGATTGGTGGTTGGTTGGGAATAGGTTGACAGGTGGATAGTCTAATAAATAGACGAGACGATGTTGGATTTTTGATAAGATTTATATGATAATTAGTTGGTAATATGCTATGTGGAATATGATTTGACTATATGATAAGGTTAAAGCATGATTATGTGTTAAGTGATATGTGATAAGTTTAAAGGGGTATATAAGTGGGTATCGGTATACGTGATATGTATATGCGAAATATTGTTTAGTGACTATAGTATTATCTTATTCTCGTAAAGGATTTGGACGAGACGTGTATGCTCGAAGACGTCCGAAAGTCGGAATGGTATTGCAAAGTGAATAAGGGATGAATCGAGTAAGCGAAGCGATGTGGCGAATAGAGTATAGCTAGAGATGGTCTAGAGATTACGAGATGCATAGATTGTGAAAGTTGAAAGATGAGATAGAGATGTGAGACTGGAGTCAGATTTAAGGCAAGTATCCTAAACCCTTCTCTTGGATATATTGCAAATATTCTGATCCATTCCTTTGGTATATGTTTCAAATATTCATACATTTCTGTGCTATATTTAAAGGAGCGAGTATTCTGATCCATTCTTTCCAATCCTCAAGTTTCTAAAGAATTTCAGCTTTATAAATCAATTTGAAGTTCAGATTGTCATTGAAGCATGTGTTGCTCAGTGATAGTTAGAGCTTTGAATGAATTGGGATCTTCTTGATTATTCAACCCGCCATTGTCATGCTGGTTTAGCAGGCTAAATTCAGTTGCTTAGCCGATAATGGAGGATACTGAATAGTTGAGGATTTCCTGAACTGTGATTTATGAAATGATGGATCATGATTTATGAATAGATTATTATCAAAGTTTGATTTGAAATTATTCTGTTGTTGATGATATTTATGGTGATGTTCTGTTGATTTACACTGACCTGTTAAACTGAATTATAGAATTGGATTATTGTTTTTATAAAATTATGTGGACCAAATGAGTGGTCAGACCAGATGAGTGGTCATGTCAGGCCAATGAGTGCCTTGGATCCAGTGACAGAGCATGGCGGGGCCTGCTCGGGGTTAGGTATGACTGATCAGCATCCTAACCTTTGTTTTAATTAAAATGTGATAGTCCAATTCGATAATTCTCTTGGAAAGATTGAATTACTCCAATATTCCATTGATGCAAGGTATTGTGAATCATTCTATACAATACCTTAATCTTATGAATTTATGTTGAAGCTTTTACTAAAGTATCTTGAGCCTTTGAACTTCTATCATATTGATTCAGAATTGTTATTGTTTATTATTACTTGCTGAGCATTGTTGCTCACTCTTGCTATTCTCTTTTAACCATTTCAGAAAGGATTAAAGATGAATGGCTAGACTATGATTGCGAGTAAGGCTAAGGCTAGGCGAGGAGTCAGAGGTGTTAAGGATCCAGTGGTCGAGGAGTGTCCAGGAAGATTGATAACGTTGATGCTAGCTAGAGTTGAGCTACTGAGATTCAGATGTAAGTCGTGGCTGGAGTAGGTTGACAGTGATTCTTCTTACCGAAGATGATCTGATTTGGTAAGAGAAGTTGTGTAATATTAGTGGTGGATTCTAATTTCAATACTGTAACCTGGATGCGATCCTGCTGATTTTAGGGGGTTCAAATGTTCTCTTTCAAATCTTTTATTATGACTTTCAAGTTTGAATTTCAGGTTTTAAATCCTTTGACTTTTATTATCGTTAAAAAAAAAAAGGTTTTCAAGGGTGTTTTTAAAAGGTTTTGTGTGGTGACGTCAGAATCCAGGCCCCCGGATTCCTGGACCGTCACACTGCAAGTTGATTTTAATTTAAAGAACCGAAAATGAAGATACAAGTTGTTCTCAACTTCAAACGTGTCTGGAATGAAGCTACAAGTTGTTTCCAACTTCAATCTAGCAAATAATGAAGCGACAAGTTGTTTCCGGGCTCCAACGAGTCAAGAATGAAACTACAAGTTGATTTAATTTAAAGAACCGAAAATGAAGCTACAAGTTGTTTTCAACTTCAAACGTGTCTGGAATGAAGCTACAAGTTGTTTCCAACTTCAATCTAGCAAATAATGAAGCGACAAGTTGTTTCCGGGCTCAATCGAGTCAAGAATGAAACTACAAGTTGATTTTAATTTAAACAACCGAAAATGAAGCTTCAAGTTGTTTTCAACTTCAAACGAGTCTGGAATGAAGCTACAAGTTGTTTCCAACTTCAATCTAGCCAATAATGAAGCAACAAGTTGTTTACATGCTTAAACAAGTCAAGAATGAAACTACAAGTTAATTCAAATTTTAAACAACCAAAAATGAAGCTACAAGTTGTTTTCAACTTCAAACGAGTCCGGAATGAAGCTACAAGTTGTTTCCAACTTCAATCTAGCCAATAATGAAGCACCAAGTTGTTTACATGCTTAAACGAGTCAAGAATGAAACTACAACTCGATTCTAATTTTAAACAACCGAAAATGAAGCTACAATTTGTTTTCAACTTCAAACGAGTCTGGAATTAAGCTACAAGTTGTTTCCAACTTCAATCTAGCCAATAATGAAGCAACAAGTTGTTTCTGGGCTCCAACGAGTCAAGAATGAAACTACAAGTTGATTTTAATTTAAACAACCGAAAATGAAGCTACAAGTTGTTTTCAACTTCAAACGAGTCTGGAATGAAGCTACAAGTTGTTTTCAACTTCAATCTAGCCAATAATGAAGCAACAAGTTGTTTCCGGTCTCAAACGAGTCAAGAATGATACTACAAGTTCATTCTAATTTTAAACAACCGAAAATGAAGCTACAAGTTGTTTTTAACTTCAAACGAGTATGGAATGAAGATACAAGTTGTTTCCAACTTCAATCTAGCCAATAATGAAGCAACAATTTGTTTACATGCTTAAACGAGTCAAGAATGAAACTACAACTCGATTCTAATTTTAAACAACCGAAAATGAAGCTACAAGTTGTTTCCAACTTCAAACGTGCCTGGAATGAAGCTACAAGTTGTTTCCAACTTCAATCTAGCAAATAATGAAGCGACAAGTTGTTTTCGGGCTCAATCGAGTCAAGAATGAAACTACATGTTGATTTTAATTTAAACAACCGAAAATGAAGCTAGAAGTTGTTTTCAAGTTCAAACGAGTCTGGAATGAAGCTACAAGTTGTTTCCAACTTCAATCTAGCCAATAATGAAGCAACAAGTTGTTTCCGGGCTCCAACGAGTCAAGAATAAAACTACAAGTTGATTTTAATTTAAAGAACCGAAAATGAAGCTACAAGTTGTTTTCAACTTCAAACGAGTCTGGAATGAAGCTACAAGTTGTTTTCAACTTCAATCTAGCCAATAATGAAGCAACAAGTTGTTTCCGGTCTCAAACGAGTCAAGAATGATACTACAAGTTCATTCTAATTTTAAACAACCGAAAATGAAGCTACAAGTTGTTTTTAACTTCAAACGAGTATGGAATGAAGATACAAGTTGTTTCCAACTTCAATCTAGCCAATAATGAAGCAACAATTTGTTTACATGCTTAAACGAGTCAAGAATGAAACTACAACTCGATTCTAATTTTAAACAACCGAAAATGAAGCTACAAGTTGTTTCCAACTTCAAACGTGCCTGGAATGAAGCTACAAGTTGTTTCCAACTTCAATCTAGCAAATAATGAAGCGACAAGTTGTTTTCGGGCTCTATCGAGTCAAGAATGAAACTACATGTTGATTTTAATTTAAACAACCGAAAATGAAGCTAGAAGTTGTTTTCAAGTTCAAACGAGTCTGGAATGAAGCTACAAGTTGTTTCCAACTTCAATCTAGCCAATAATGAAGCAACAAGTTGTTTCCGGGCTCCAACGAGTCAAGAATAAAACTACAAGTTGATTTTAATTTAAAGAACCGAAAATGAAGCTACAAGTTGTTTTCAACTTCAAACGTGTCTGGAATGAAGCTACAAGTTGTTTCCAACTTCAATCTAGCAAATAATGAAGCAACAAGTTGTTTCCGGTCTCAAACGAGTCAAGAATGATACTACAAGTTCATTCTAATTTTAAACAACCGAAAATGAAGCTACAAGTTGTTTTTAACTTCAAACGAGTATGGAATGAAGATACAAGTTGTTTCCAACTTCAATCTAGCCAATAATGAAGCAACAATTTGTTTACATGCTTAAACGAGTCAAGAATGAAACTACAACTCGATTCTAATTTTAAACAACCGAAAATGAAGCTACAAGTTGTTTCCAACTTCAAACGTGCCTGGAATGAAGCTACAAGTTGTTTCCAACTTCAATCTAGCAAATAATGAAGCGACAAGTTGTTTTCGGGCTCAATCGAGTCAAGAATGAAACTACATGTTGATTTTAATTTAAACAACCGAAAATGAAGCTAGAAGTTGTTTTCAAGTTCAAACGAGTCTGGAATGAAGCTACAAGTTGTTTCCAACTTCAATCTAGCCAATAATGAAGCAACAAGTTGTTTCCGGGCTCCAACGAGTCAAGAATAAAACTACAAGTTGATTTTAATTTAAAGAACCGAAAATGAAGCTACAAGTTGTTTTCAACTTCAAACGAGTCTGGAATGAAGCTACAAGTTGTTTTCAACTTCAATCTAGCCAATAATGAAGCAACAAGTTGTTTCCGGTCTCAAACGAGTCAAGAATGATACTACAAGTTCATTCTAATTTTAAACAACCGAAAATGAAGCTACAAGTTGTTTTTAACTTCAAACGAGTATGGAATGAAGATACAAGTTGTTTCCAACTTCAATCTAGCCAATAATGAAGCAACAATTTGTTTACATGCTTAAACGAGTCAAGAATGAAACTACAACTCGATTCTAATTTTAAACAACCGAAAATGAAGCTACAAGTTGTTTCCAACTTCAAACGTGCCTGGAATGAAGCTACAAGTTGTTTCCAACTTCAATCTAGCAAATAATGAAGCGACAAGTTGTTTTCGGGCTCTATCGAGTCAAGAATGAAACTACATGTTGATTTTAATTTAAACAACCGAAAATGAAGCTAGAAGTTGTTTTCAAGTTCAAACGAGTCTGGAATGAAGCTACAAGTTGTTTCCAACTTCAATCTAGCCAATAATGAAGCAACAAGTTGTTTCCGGGCTCCAACGAGTCAAGAATAAAACTACAAGTTGATTTTAATTTAAAGAACCGAAAATGAAGCTACAAGTTGTTTTCAACTTCAAACGTGTCTGGAATGAAGCTACAAGTTGTTTCCAACTTCAATCTAGCAAATAATGAAGCGACAAGTTGTTTCCGGGCTCAATCGAGTCAAGAATGAAACTACAAGTTGATTTTAATTTAAACAAGCTTCAAGTTGTTTTCAACTTCAAACGAGTCTGGAATGAAGCTACAAGTTGTTTCCAACTTCAATCTAGCCAATAATGAAGCAACAAGTTGTTTACATGCTTAAACAAGTCAAGAATGAAACTACAAGTTGATTCAAATTTTAAACAACCGAAAATGAAGCTACAAGTTGTTTTCAACTTCAAACGATTCCGGAATGAAGCTACAAGTTGTTTCCAACTTCAATCTAGCCAATAATGAAGCACCAAGTTGTTTACATGCTCAAACGAGAGTCAAGAATGAAACTACAACTCGATTCTAATTTTAAACAACCGAAAATGAAGCTACAAGTTGTTTCCAACTTCAAACGTGCCTGGAATGAAGCTACAAGTTGTTTCCAACTTCAATCTTGCAAAAAATGAAGCGACAAGTTGTTTCCGGGCTCAATCGAGTCAAGAATGAAACTACACGTTGATTTTAATTTAAACAACCGAAAATGAAGCTAGAAGTTGTTTTCAACTTCAAACGAGTCTGGAATGAAGCTACAAGTTGTTTCCAACTTCAATCTAGCAAATAATGAAGCGACAAGTTGTTTCCGGGCTCAATCGAGTCATGAATGAAACTACAAGTTGATTTTAATTTAAACAACCGAAAATGAAGCTTCAAGTTGTTTTCAACTTCAAACGAGTCTGGAATGAAGCTACAAGTTGTTTCGAACTTCAATCTAGCCAATAATGAAGCAACAAGTTGTTTACATGCTTAAACAAGTCAAGAATGAAACTACAAGTTAATTCAAATTTTAAACAACCAAAAATGAAGCTACAAGTTGTTTTCAACTTCAAACGAGTCCGGAATGAAGCTACAAGTTGTTTCCAACTTCAATCTAGCTAATAATGAAGCACCAAGTTGTTTACATGCTTAAACGAGTCAAGAATGAAACTACAACTCGATTCTAATTTTAAACAACCGAAAATGAAGCTACAATTTGTTTTCAACTTCAAACGAGTCTGGAATTAAGCTACAAGTTGTTTCCAACTTCAATCTAGCCAATAATGAAGCAACAAGTTGTTTCTGGGCTCCAACGAGTCAAGAATGAAACTACAAGTTGATTTTAATTTAAACTACCGAAAATGAAGCTACAAGTTGTTTTCAACTTCAAACGAGTCTGGAATGAAGCTACAAGTTGTTTTCAACTTCAATCTAGCCAATAATGAAGCAACAAGTTGTTTCCGGTCTCAAACGAGTCAAGAATGATACTACAAGTTCATTCTAATTTTAAACAACCGAAAATAAAGCTACAAGTTGTTTTTAACTTCAAACGAGTATGGAATGAAGATACAAGTTGTTTCCAACTTCAATCTAGCCAATAATGAAGCAACAATTTGTTTACATGCTTAAACGAGTCAAGAATGAAACTACAACTCGATTCTAATTTTAAACAACCGAAAATGAAGCTACAAGTTGTTTCCAACTTCAAACGTGCCTGGAATGAAGCTACAAGTTGTTTCCAACTTCAATCTAGCAAATAATGAAGCGACAAGTTGTTTTCGGGCTCAATCGAGTCAAGAATGAAACTACATGTTGATTTTAATTTAAACAACCGAAAATGAAGCTAGAAGTTGTTTTCAAGTTCAAACGAGTCTGGAATGAAGCTACAAGTTGTTTCCAACTTCAATCTAGCCAATAATGAAGCAACAAGTTGTTTCCGGGCTCCAACGAGTCAAGAATAAAACTACAAGTTGATTTTAATTTAAAGAACCGAAAATGAAGCTACAAGTTGTTTCCAACTTCAAACGTGCCTGGAATGAAGCTACAAGTTGTTTCCAACTTCAATCTAGCAAATAATGAAGCGACAAGTTGTTTCTGGGCTCCAACGAGTCAAGAATAAAACTACAAGTTGATTTTAATTTAAACTACCGAAAATGAAGCTACAAGTTGTTTTCAACTTCAAACGAGTCTGGAATGAAGCTACAAGTTGTTTTCAACTTCAATCTAGCCAATAATGAAGCAACAAGTTGTTTCCGGTCTCAAACGAGTCAAGAATGATACTACAAGTTCATTCTAATTTTAAACAACCGAAAATGAAGCTACAAGTTGTTTTTAACTTCAAACGAGTATGGAATGAAGATACAAGTTGTTTCCAACTTCAATCTAGCCAATAATGAAGCAACAATTTGTTTACATGCTTAAACGAGTCAAGAATGAAACTACAACTCGATTCTAATTTTAAACAACCGAAAATGAAGCTACAAGTTGTTTCCAACTTCAAACGTGCCTGGAATGAAGCTACAAGTTGTTTCCAACTTCAATCTAGCAAATAATGAAGCGACAAGTTGTTTTCGGGCTCAATCGAGTCAAGAATGAAACTACATGTTGATTTTAATTTAAACAACCGAAAATGAAGCTAGAAGTTGTTTTCAAGTTCAAACGAGTCTGGAATGAAGCTACAAGTTGTTTCCAACTTCAATCTAGCCAATAATGAAGCAACAAGTTGTTTCCGGGCTCCAACGAGTCAAGAATAAAACTACAAGTTGATTTTAATTTAAAGAACCGAAAATGAAGCTACAAGTTGTTTTCAACTTCAAACGTGTCTGGAATGAAGCTACAAGTTGTTTCCAACTTCAATCTAGCAAATAATGAAGCGACAAGTTGTTTCCGGGCTCAATCGAGTCAAGAATGAAACTACAAGTTGATTTTAATTTAAACAACCGAAAATGAAGCTTCAAGTTGTTTTCAACTTCAAACGAGTCTGGAATGAAGCTACAAGTTGTTTCCAACTTCAATCTAGCCAATAATGAAGCAACAAGTTGTTTACATTCTTAAACAAGTCAAGAATGAAACTACAAGTTGATTCAAATTTTAAACAACCGAAAGTGAAGCTACAAGTTGTTTTCAACTTCAAACGAGTCCGGAATGAAGCTACAAGTTGTTTCCAACTTCAATCTAGCCAATAATGAAGCACCAAGTTGTTTACATGCTTAAACGAGTCAAGAATGAAACTACAACTCGATTCTAATTTTAAACAACCGAAAATGAAGCTACAAGTTGTTTCCAACTTCAAACGTGCCTGGAATGAAGCTACAAGTTGTTTCCAACTTCAATCTAGCAAAAAATGAAGCGACAAGTTGTTTCCGGGCTCAATCGAGTCAAGAATGAAACTACACGTTGATTTTAATTTAAACAACCGAAAATGAAGCTAGAAGTTGTTTTCAACTTCAAACGAGTCTGGAATGAAGCTACAAGTTGTTTCCAACTTCAATCTAGCAAATAATGAAGCGACAAGTTGTTTCCGGGCTCCAACGAGTCAAGAATGAAAACTACAAGTTGATTTAATTAAGAACCGAAAATGAAGCTACAAGTTGTTTTCAACTCAAACGTGTCTGGAATGAAGCTACAAGTTGTTTCCAACTCAATCTAGCAATAATGAAGCACAGTGTGTTCCGGGCTCAATCGAGTCAAGAATGAAACTACAAGTTGATTAATTTAAACAACCGAAAAGAACTCAAGTTGTTTTCAACTTCAAACGAGTCTGGAATGAAGCTACAAGTTGTTTCCAACTCAATCTAGCCAATAATGAAGGCAACAAGTTGTTACATGCTTAAACAAGTCAAGAATGAAACTACCAAGTTGATTTAAATTTTAAACAACCGAAAATGAGCTACAAGTGTGTTTTCAACTTCAAACGAGTCCGGAATGAAGCTACAGTTGTTCCAACTTCAATCTAGCCAATAATGAAGCACAAGTTGTTTACATGCTTAAACGAGTCAAGAATGAAACTACAACCGATTCTAATTTAAACAACCGAAAATGAAGCTACAATTTGTTTTCAACTTCAAACGAGTCTGGAATGAAGCTACAAGTTTGTTTCAACTTCAATCTAGCCAATAATGAAGCAACAAGTTGTTCTTGGGCTCCAACGAGTCAAGATAAAACTACAAGTTGATTTTAATTTAAACACCGAAAATGAAGCTACAATTGTTTTCAACTTCACGAGTCTGGAATGAAGCACAAGTTGTTTTTCAACTTCAATCTAGCCAATAATGAAGCAACAAGTTGTTTCCGGTCTCAAACGAGTCAAGAATGATACTACAAGTTCTTCTAATTTTAAACAACCGAAAATGAAGCTACAAGTTGTTTTTACTTCAAACGAGTATGGGAAGAAGATACAAGTTGTTTCCAACTCAATCTAGCCAATAATGAAGCAACAATTTGTTTACATGCTTAACGAGTCAAGAATGAACTACAACGATTCTAATTTTAAACAACCGAAAATGAAGCTACAAGTTGTTTCCAACTTCAAACGTGCCTGGAATGAAGCTACAAGTTGTTTCCAATTCAACTAGCAATAATGAAGCGACAAGTTTTTTCGGGCTCAATCGAGTCAAGAATGAAACTACATGTTGATTTAAGTTTAAACAACCG